>NW_017306278.1:3709942-3711775 GCF_000935625.1 Nanorana parkeri
TCCCCCCCCCTCTCTCGCTCCCTTCTCTCCTTCTCTCTCTCCCTCCTCCCTTCTCTCTCTCTCTCCCTTCTCTCGCTCCCTTCTCTCCCTCTCTTCCCTTCTCTCTCTCCCTCCTCCCTTCTCTCTCTCTCCCTCCTCCCTTCTCTCTCCTCCCTTCTCTCGCTCCCTTCTCTCCCTCTCTTCCCTTCTCTCTCTCCCTCCTCCCTTCTCTCTCTCTCTCCTCCCTTCTCTCTCCCTGCTCTCGCCCTCTCCTCCCTTTTTCTTTAATATTTTTTACCTTTGTCTCTTCTCTGCCACCTTCATGACCTCGCAGATCTCGTAATATCTCTCAGACATGTTCTCCATCAGGCCCCAGTCCTCTAAATATGGCAAAGCACGATCGGGGCCGATCACTTTGGCCAGTAGAAGCGCCACATTCTCCACAGTAATGCAGTTTGTCCAATCAGAATGCCCGTTGACGAGGGCATCACCGTTTGTAACACCGTGCTGGTGAGCGCCACAGGTCTGTGCTAAGTGCAGAATACATTTCCACTCGTCCATCGTCTCCGGTAATAGACCTGAGGAATGGAGAAGGAAGTTATGACAGGAAGATGGAATGCAAACACAAAGATTCCAGGATGTATAGTATATGTCTAAAACAAATGTAAATAAATTGCTGTTGACCTTATGTCATTAGAGTATACAGTGCTGACATGGAGGTTGTCGGTAAAAACCACTGTGAGCTGGAGTCCGGGGGACCATTTCTAGTGATCAGAGTGAAGTTTAGGGGACCATTTCTAGTGATCAGAGTGGAGTTCAGGGGACCATTTCTAGTGATCAGAGTGGAGTTCAGGGGACCATTTCTAGTGATCAGAGTGGAGTTCAGGGGACTATTTCTAGTGATCAGAGTGGAGTTCAGGGGGACCATTTCTAGTGATCAGAGTGGAGTTCAGGGGACTATTTCTAGTGATCAGAGTGGAGTTCAGGGGGACCATTTCTAGTGATCAGAGTGGAGTTCAGGGGACCATTTCTAATCTAACTCAAGTTACCGTACATAGGACTAGGACATTTATCTACTAACCATTTTTCTCATCAATCAGACTCATGTCATCCAGATACACGATCGTGGTCAGGGCTTCCAACCGTCTGTCCAGCTGCAAGCACAGTGCGATGTGTCCCTGCCAGTACCTGAAGGAATACATGTAATGAGAGGACATAAAGCTGGATATCTTTCCACAAGAAACTCTGAAGGTAGCAAAACAAAATGGATGAACTTTTTATGACCATTGAAGCTTGGATGCCCAGGTCAGACGTAGCAACTCCAGTATGCGTTGGTTAAGTACCAACCCTGACTGGTTTGCCTACCAAAGTAATTTTTCATTGGTTTTCAAGGGCACAGAAGGTTTTTATCTGGCAGACTGTTTGTTTAAATTGTTTAAATCTATTTTATGGCACGCTGTTATATATATATATATATCTTCCTTGTTTGTATTTTTATTATTAGACTTTTTTACATTGTATTGCCCTTTCACAGCTGGTAGCACTAGGGACAAAATCAGGCTCTGAAATATGCTCACAGTGAATGACTTAGTCCGCCACTGTTCCTTCTCTGTCCAATCAACAGGCTTGGGGGGCAGCGAGTGCCCAGGCTCTGCTGTACTGGAGGGTCTAGGCCCAGGCTCTGCTGTACTGGAGGGTCTAGGCCCAGGCTCTGCTGTACTGGAGGGTCTAGGCCCAGGCTCTGCTGTACTGGAGGGTCTAGGCCCAGGCTCTGCTGTACTGGAGGGTCTAGGCCCAGGCTCTGCTGTACTGGAGGGTCTAGGGCCAGGCTCTGCTGTAATGGAGGGGCTAGGC
>NW_017306278.1:3712356-3717512 GCF_000935625.1 Nanorana parkeri
TGCTGTACTGGAGGGTCTAGGCCCAGGCTCTGCTGTACTGGAGGGTCTAGGCCCAGGCTCTGCTGTACTGGAGGGTCTAGGCCCAGGCTCTGCTGTACTGGAGGGTCTAGGCCCAGGCTCTGCTGTACTGGAGGGTCTAGGCCCAGGCTATGCTGTACTGGAGGGTCTAGGCCCAGGCTATGCTGTACTGGAGGGTCTAGGCCCAGGCTCTGCTGTACTGGAGGGTCTAGGCCCAGGCTATGCTGTACTGGAGGGTCTAGGCCCAGGCTATGCTGTACTGGAGGGTCTAGGCCCAGGCTATGCTGTACTGGAGGGTCTAGGCCCAGGCTATGCTGTACTGGAGGGTCTAGGCCCAGGCTATGCTGTACTGGAGGGTCTAGGCCCAGGCTATGCTGTACTGGAGGGTCTAGGCCCAGGCTCTGCTGTACTGGAGGGTCTAGGCCCAGGCTCTGCTGTACTGGAGGGTCTAGGCCCAGGCTCTGCTGTACTGGAGGGTCTAGGCCCAGGCTATGCTGTACTGGAGGGTCTAGGCCCAGGCTCTGCTGTACTGGAGGGTCTAGGCCCGTGCTATGCTGTCTGATAAGGGATGCCGGGATCCCAGAAATGCTTAAACAGATTTACAAATTCTTTGGGAGGTAAAACAGTCCCCGGATAGGTATTTCAGGCATGTATTCAGCCGCTTCCCTGGAGTTCAGGTTTAAAGTCGCATTAAACCCAAAAGCACAGAATCCTCTTTATCCTCAAGCTCAAACTGACTACCTGTAAAATAAACTTTACTTTCCTTTGTTTTGGTCTAAATCAGTGGCTTTCAACCTATAGGAGTGCAGGAGTCTAAGATATAGGGGGGGTTTCCAATTTGGGGGCAACGTGTGGGGGTCTAGTGCTACAAAAGACTGTCATAGATTGAAGACCTACTAAAGAAAATGGCCATAGACTATGCTACAGGGGAGGTTGGAGACCGGAGTCATACTGTAGGAGACAGTCAGAGACTGGGGTCATATGTTACATGAGACTGCTAGAGATCCCTGTTACTGCAGCCCCTTTACAAATCAAAGCTCCCACTACTGGGGTCCAAGGGCCGCGCTGCAAACACCAAAGAGCCATATGTGGCCCTCGGGCCGCAGGTTGGGCACCGGGGGCTGTAAACGCTTCCATTTCTCGCTTTGGAAGATCTCTACCCTGGGTCCCACTTTCCCAAACTTACGGTCAGGGAGCTCACCACAAAGCAGGTCAGAGATTCAACATGTGATCTAATGCATCAGAACTACATTTCCCATGATTCCTTGCTTGTTGCCCATAATGCGCATGTGTTCCCTGAGCACGGCCCCAAGCAGCATGTGAAGATGGAGTCCTGGCCTGGAGCGTGCACATCAGGGTGGCTACGCTGGACTCCAGGGAGACCTTACAAGGCCACGTAGCCACCCTATAGGCAGACATTTACATACACCAAGCTTTTATAAGGCTCATTATGTTGCAGAGACTGCTCACAAAAAAACAGGAAGCACAAAATATCAGGCGTCCTGCTGCAATTTTTCCTCCTGGAGGGTTTAATACAACTTTAATCTTTTGCTGATGAGCAATGCAGCTTCCTGTTGATGCAATGCACTGACGTCGCCTACAAGGGGTTAACTGCTCAGTGGTGGGAGGTTATAATCCCGGTGTGGTCTAGTCCCAAAGTGAACAATGAATGACTCCACCCGGAAGACGGAGGGAACACGTTCCTTACCCAGCTGTCCTGCAGATGGTCAGCATGCTCTCTTTGGTTACAAAGTCAGACGGCAGTTTAATCAGGAGAGACATGAGGTGTCCGTAGCCCCAGGTGAACAAGTGCGAGCGGGGTCTGCGGACAACAGAAATGTGCAATTAGTGTCAACAGATTCACTATTTTTTTAAATGCCAAAAGGAGGATCTCAAAGTACTTCTGAGTGACGCCTTCGAGGTGTTTTAAAGAGAACCTGTGCTTGTCACATGCAGGGCTCTGATGAAAGCGTTGTGCAAAACGCGTCAGCTGTGTTCCTGCTGGCTGTTATTTAATAAAGAGAGATGTTTGTTGCATCACGGTGTGAGCACCAGCAGCTGGGGTATGCTGTAGACCTGGGGTAGCCAAACTCCGGCCCTCCAGCTGTGGTGAAACTACAAATCCCATGGTGCATCTCTCTCCGAGAGTCATGTCTGTGGCTGTGAGAATCTTGCAATGCCTCATGGGATTTGTAGTTCCACCACAGCTGGAGGGCCAGAGTATGGCTAGCCCTGCTGTAGACTGTTGAGCGTGGTTTCACCTGAAGCGGTACTACTAACAAAGACAGGATCACTTTAATGCAGGCCGCACCAGCCGCAAGTGCTAAGTATAAGCTTCAGGTAACCCTAAGGGCGGAGGAACCCTCCCCAAGGGCCGTCCCTATAATGAGGCGGTTGCAGTCCAGAGCGTTCCAGGTTGCCAAGAGTTCTTATCAACCTGGGGTGCTCTGAATGGCGTCCAACCCAGCTCATTTATGTCACTGGTTTCCAGGAGCTGGACGGGACACCAGCCAGAGTATGCCGCTCAGTTCCTGGCAACCAGTGAGCTGGGCCGGACCCAGAGGTAGAGCCAGCCAGAGTTGCCCTTGGCAACCAATCAGCATCTCTGTTCAGTTTGCTCAGGTAAGATTTGAAAATGAGAGAGAGAGAGAAGCTGATTGGCTGCAGTGCAAATCTGCTCCAGAATTAGTATTTGAGGTTGAATAAAGACACAGGTCCATCAAGTTCAACTAATCGTCTTCAGGTAAACTGATAATAGGTGAAGTGGATTTGATTGGTAGGTGTCACTGCATTGAGGATATTTTACTCCGAAGAGGTCATGTGACCAGATCACTCACTTTGGGTTTCCAGTGCTGTCGAAACTGCTTGAAGGGTGCGGTGCATCATGGGAAACCGCCAGCTGCAGCCAGTCTAGCTTTAAGGATTCAGGCTGAGCGAGGGACTGTAACAGGGATAATCTGCAACAACAAGCACACGAGGCTCGATTTACAAAAACCTCACACGAGGATAAACATCTTTATTATCAGTCATGTGACTGTCATTTTCACATCTCATTGGACTAGGCTGAAAATAACCATCAATATTTCCAAAAACAAATGTCGTTATCAGGGCCGGATTTACTCTCTCTGCTGCCCCAAGGCCAGGTTCCTCAATGCGTCCCCCTACCTGCCAACCCCCCCCCCCCAAACCCCCCTCCCATGGAGAATGCCAGACCTGCAGGCTGCATACAAGTGATCTCAGTGACATCGCCGGGATCACTTGCTTTGGGCAAGCAGAGCTGTACATTTAGCTCTGCTTGCCCAAAGCAGGGCTAAATGTAGAAAACAACTACCCGCCCGCCGCCCGGAAACTGCATGTCCCAGGCATCGGGAGATAGGAACTCCACACCCCTGCTGCCCCTCTACTCCCTGCTGTCCCAAGGCCGGGCCTTGGTTGGCCTTGTGGGAAATCCGGCCCTGGTCGTTATCTTTTGTTATAGCTTTCTGAATAGAGCCCACTGAGTCCTATATATGAAGAATTAGTATGTACTGAAGATAATTGGGGAGATTTCCTTTCACTTCCTGTTCCAGAGACTCGACAAAGTAAAAATGAAATCTAACTAATGGAGGAAATCAATACGCTCCTAGACAGGTGCCCCCATTGGGTGATTTCCCCTCTATTCCTGCTCTGGTAGCAATTGCAAAATGTTAGATTTCCTAATATTTACTATCCCGGGGGAAAAATCTGATGCAATGTTACCAACATTTTTCTTTTAGACGCCTTCATTAAAAAAAAATGTCTATTATTAGATTTCATTTGATGGATGGATATGATAACATGCAATTCTCTCTCTCAATAGTTTTGTTCCGATTACTCTTCATGTGCATTCCACAACAATGGAAGCTGACCAGTCCTTAAAATTTTGATTGCTTCAAACGGTTCTCTATCAGACTATTTCCCACCTACTTTCCAGTTATTGCCACTAAACAATTGTCACACTAAGGAGTGTATTTATAGAGCCATCAGCCCTGCAAAAATTGCATGTACATTCATTCTGTGTGAATGGAGGGGGAAAAAAACAAAAGTTCTTAGTAAATTTTCTTTCCAGGTCGAATGTAATTTCAGGTGAATACCACATTATGGCCACTAGATGGCGCTGAGGAAAGTAGAAAAGGAGAACTTATGTCCAATGCTCTTCAGCTCCATCTAGTGGCCATAATTGGGCATTTACCTGAAATTACATTCAATTTAAAAAAAGAAAATATGCGCATAACAATTGTTTTTGCTTCATTCACACAGAACAAATGTATCTGACATTTCGCAGGGTGAATAGCTCTGCAAATTGTTTATAAATACGCCCCCTAGGGCCCCATTCACACTGAGCGATTCGCAAATCGCGCGTTTGTCGCGCAATTTGCATTTTGCGCGATATCGCGCAAATGCTTGCATTGAGCAAGCTAGAATCGCGGCAAAATCCGCTCCAAAAAAGGGTCCTGCTGTAGCGACGCACGACCCGCGACAGCGACGGACAGAGCCCCATGCATTGGAGAGCAATATCGCGCTGTAAATAGCCGCGATAATCGCGGGAATTACCGCGCGATAAATTGCTCAGTGTGAACGGGGCCTTAGTGAAGTCTGCACAATACCGGCTTATCCCAAATCCTCTGAAGGGTATTGCCCTCTTTTCTCCATACCTTTGCTCTTCAGGTTTCGTTTTGATGAGGTTGTCCAAGTAAGCCAAAAAGTGCCCCGGGTTTGTCCTGCAGAGATGCTTCACGTCCACGGGTAAAACGGACGGGTAGAACTTATAGAGCGATCTCGCGGCTGATTCACCAAATTTTTCATAAATCCTATTAATACACAAACGTCAGTTGTGGTCAACTCTGGATTTCCGGTCTAAGGTCATCACTGTGAGAGTTATTTTAATGGGCGTCATGATAAAATAAATGCAATTCACAAGGATCGCATCACTTCTTGAGGGTCAACTCCAGGAAAAACATTTATTTTAGGTTTAACCACTCGCACTCTCATACCTTTTGGGCTTGTTCACACCAAAAACAGTGCGTTCCAGAGTGGTCAGCTGCTGGAACACACTGTATCACATCTCAGCCGGCATCCTGTGTTCAGGGGTGTGAGGGGGTGTGGCGGTGCATTGAAGT
>NW_017306278.1:3717674-3721627 GCF_000935625.1 Nanorana parkeri
CCGCAAGTGCGATCGCCCCCACCAGAACGCCTGGCACATCAGTGCCTGTGGTCTGGTCCAGTGCAATCTGAAAAAATGCTGCATGCACTATTTTTTTTAGATCGCACTAGACCGGAAGTCAGGCGTTCAGGTGCAGGCCACGCGTTCTGCTGCGGCTGGGGGACATGGCTGCGATGCCATTGACTTCAATGCAACTCCATGCCCCCCTCCGCCCCTGAACGCAGGAAGCCGGCCGGGATGCGCGATAGAGTGCGTTCCAGCAGCTGACCGCTCTGGAACGCACTGTTTATGGTGTGAACCGTCACTTGTACCCCTTATGGACCAGAGCAACTTTTACATTTCCGCTATGGGACTTTTTATTTAATAACTTTGGTATTACTTAAAGGAGAACTATGAGGTGAGTGCTTTTCACTCACCTCATAGTTCTAGCCGACCTGTGACAATGAGACTGTCACAGGTTGGCTCAGTAGATCGGGAGGTGAGCGAACACATACCAGGTTCGCTCACCTTCCGATCCTGTCACGGCTCTCTGCCGTGACGTGGGAGGGGCTGGATTCCCCTCTCCCCGCTCCGATCTGCCAGCGCTGACTGGCAGAACGGACGGGGGAGGGGGCGGGTACAGCTGGCTCTGCCTCTAGATGGGCAGAGCCAGCTGTCACTCACGCAGCTGGGCGGATCCCGTCATCTACGTCGGGATCCGCTCCGGCTGCGGCGTCTCAGTATACCGCGAGCTGTAGCTCCCTATATACTGAGCTTAGGGTGACGGGAGGACGCTAGTTTGTGTCCTCCCGTTACCCTAAGGAGAACTATGGGGAAATACACTGACCCCATAGTTCTCCTTTAAGATAAAGTCATACCGGCATTTTTTTGGAGGGACAAACTAGGCTTTATTTTGGCAATATTGTCCTGGGATTTTTTTTTATGTAATCTATTAAAAAAATTGAAAAGATAATTTTTTAACATTTATTTTCGATTTTAAAAAGTAGTTTGACTGTAAATAAAAAGTATAATTTTTTGTAATTTGTCCCGTTTAAAAAAGAAACCAAAATGATGTTTCTGGTACAAAGCACGGCAAAGTTATTTGCAAATGAAGATTTTTTTTTTTTTTTTAAATTGTGCACTTTTTTTTATTTTTATGAAACACTGAAAAAATAGAAATTTTAAACAGAAAAATCGGCAGACAAATATTAGCTAAGGGAGTAAAGAGTTAATTAGGGCTAATTAGGGTTAATCGGGGCTAAATAGTAATACATTTTATTAAAGAAAAAAAACACTTTTTTTATACTTGCAGATTTATTTATCTTATGTCATTTGTAGATCTAAAGTTACACCTTTCATCTACATAAGACATAAGTTAAAAAAAAAAAAATACATGTTTTACTTTTTAACCCCCAGTAAAATGTTTGATCTGCACATGAATGAAATGCTAAATACAAATGGGGGCAATTTATCAAAACTGGAGCAGAAGAATCTGGAGCAGTTGCCTGTGGCAGCCAATCAGCTTCTCTCTTCAGTTTGTTCAGTTAAGGTTTGAAAATGAAAGGTGGATGCTGATTGGTTGCCCTGCACAGCTGCTCCAGATTTTGTCTGCTCCAGTTTTGATCAATTACCCTCTATGTATCATATTGTTACATATTGATTATCTGCAAGTGTCATGTCACACAGGAGCTGCTGCATTTTGACAGCCGGTAGGGGGAGCAAAGACAGAGAAAGAGGAGCTGGACGTAGGAGATACGTCCTAGTAGCGTTGTTGGATTATTTTAGGGCTCATCTCCTACATTTGAAATTCTTGTGTGGTTAAAGGAGAACTATGAGGGGCGTGCTTTTCACTCACCTCATAGTTCTAGCCGACCTGTGACAATGAGACTGTCACAGGTCGGCTCACTAGATGGGGAGGTGAGCGAACACATACCGGCGTTCGCTCACCTCTCGATCCTGTCACGGCTCTCTGCCGTGACAGGGGAGGGGCTGGATTCCCCCCGCTCCGATCCGCCAGTCCTGACTGGCGGAACGGACGGGGGAGGGGGCGGGTACAGCTGGCTCTGCCTCTAGATAGGCAGAGCCAGCTGTCACTCACGCAGCTGGGCGTATCCCGGCACAATTGTCGGGATCCGCTTCAGCTGCGGCATCTCAGTATACCGCGAGCTACAGCTCCCTATATACTGAGCTTAGGGTGACGGGAGGACGCTAGTTTGTGTCCTCCCGTTACCCTAAGGAGAACTATGGGGAAATAACTTAACCCCATAGTTCTCCTTTAACTAAAAGAGGAAAAGGTCAGAATCTCGGTCTGGTTGGCATTGCGCTCAGTGACTCCAATTAAACTTCGCCCTCGTGTTTTGTCCAGCTATAGATTTTCAGTAATTGATCAGAGTGATTGGCTTACTCCGATCACAGACCCGTTCAGGTGAGCTGGTAAAGGGGACATTTGGATGACACACCTGGACACATAGGCGAGGAGGAGGGGGTTGTCCCAAGGCTCCATATCCTTCAGTTTCTGCACAGCGCTCACCAGATCTCCTCTCTCTATTGCCAGCGCCGCTGGACCCGGACCGGCCAGATCTGGGAGGTAAGAGGACAAACGTTGATGAAACATATAGTGACTACATTCCAACTGAATGCTATATCAGAGACCACACGGTCCTGACACCTTACGGTCTCAGATCAATAATTGGGAAACAATCAGAGTGGATTCTCCATCAAATTTAAGAACATCTCTTGAAAATAATTTAGAATTAAATAGCAATTCAATGTCACATCAAATCTTCACAGTAAAGACATTTCTCAGTGCCTTTCAAACCTGCCTCTACCCCACCTACTTCCTGCTCTGGGTTTCTAAGGATCGTCATACTGGTAATGGCCACCTGGAGCGCCGTATCGCGGATAGCCCACTTCCATATTCTCCGCCCCCAACCATCAACTTACAGAGCAGGTACCCTAACTGCAACCACGATATCAACATTGAGAGACTTTGTATTGGTACAAATTGTAAGGGACGACACTTTCTTAAAGGGCAGTTGAACCCCAACAATGAACTTTTCTGGTCCAAAGAAATGCTGCACACCGCTAGTTCACCACACATGTAGTTTATTCCACCCAAGAGCCAGCATGGTATGGTCCCTTCCTAGTAGCAGCCCATCTCTAATGCGTTTCACCCATATGGGCTTAACCACTATGACTAAGCCTGTTAGGGAGAAATGTGTTAAAGAAGAACTATGGGGTTTAGTCTTTTCCCCATAGTTCTCCTTAGGGTAACGTGAGGACACAAACTAGCGTCCTCCCGTCACCCTAGGCTCAGTATACTGCGAGCTACAGCTGAGACGCCGCAGCTGAAGCGGATCCCGACAATTATGTCTGGATCCGCCCAGCTTTGTGAGTGACAGCTGGCTCTGCCTATCTAGAGGCAGAGCCAGCTGTACCCGCCCCTCCCCCGTCCGTTCCGCCAGTCAGCGCTGGCGGATCGGAGCGGGGAATCCAGCCCCTCCCCTGTCACGGCAGAGAGCTGTGACAGGATCGAGAGGTGAGCGAACGCCGGTATGTGTATGTGTGAGCGAACGCCGCATATATACGCTACGCAAATATACGGCTCTATACGCGGCTATGTGTATGGAGCCATTTATTTGCATGTGTTGCATATGGTACAATATGCTCCGTGTACACACCTTGAACACGGGGACACAAGACCTTTATTTTCATTGACTCATCTCATTGGACACAGCATAGGTTGCATATGGTACAATACGCGCGTATACGTGCGGCAGTGTGAATGAGGCCTTAGGAAGAAAAACAGCTGAATTTTTAACTAACAAACATTAGTATGTTGTCATAATACAGGACAATGGGCATCTTGTTTGAAAAGCTTTCCCATGGCAAACAAGCTCAAACTACCTCTTGCTGCAGATCGGTCTTTCCAGAACAGTTTTAATCCATTAGACCACCACCCCCCAACCCCCCCC
>NW_017306278.1:3721675-3725096 GCF_000935625.1 Nanorana parkeri
CCCCAACCCCCCGGGTATCCAGAAACGCTAAATTTTTGTAACATCGCTGTTGAAAACCACCAAACTATAACATTTAAAAACACCAATTGTACCTCTTAAGCCTTCAATGTAAGTGTCCCAGACTTGGGGGGTCTCATCGTAATTCAGCGCGACGCATCGTTTCAGCCTTTTGAGGTCCAGGAGGAAGAGGTACTTCCGTATAAAGCGGCAGGCACTCGGGTTCCCATCAGAACAAGCCTGGCTAGCGAAAACGTTGAATTCCACGCACATCATGGCTAATTGGGAAAGGTCTCGATGGAGACGTTCCTCCATGAAACACGGGACACGCACCCTGAAGACGAATTCTTCCTCAACCCTGGAACAGACCGATGTTTTCCTCTCGGCCTCCTCCATGTCAGACGATTCCGTCAGAGCATTCTCCGATTCCCCTGAGGAGTTCAGCGATGCTTCAGAGGAGCTAGTAGGGTCTTCAGGACTGAGAGCCTTCTCCAAGTTCACCAACCAATCCTTTAAGACCTTTCCCACTTCCTCCGTGTTGAACAACACTTGAGGGTCCTGAAGTTTGTGCCTGAAAGTATTTTTTTTAAATTAAATGATATAAAATTAACAAAAACTTGTGTTTAAAAAAAGGAAGTTCAGTCATTTTTATACACCGTAGTGAAATTTGTGTACTAATAGGGGCAGGACTGATATATATTTATATTACATGATAATGGGGCAGGAAACAGGAATGTGGAGAAAGAGGGGCTCTTAATGACAAGGCCTCAGACTTAGCAAATGCTGAGTGTAGGGAACACACACCAATAGGAATAGAGCCAATTCAGTTCAAGCATCCGGTAACATCTACAAGGCAACGATGGAAAATCAATACAGCTACCGGTTCTGAATGTAACCACACATTTGATATAATAGATTCCACTCACATGGCTTCTGATGTCGCAAACTTCAGTTCTCCTAGCAGAATCTCTTCCACGGATGGTGTTGATGGTTGGGGAGGTTCTATCCTACAGAATAAATTCATAGAACATTAAAACCTTATTATTCTGCTCTGTATTACATACAGTAATACAGAGGACAGAGGACATAGGACACCCCCATTATAAGAGAATGACCAGAGAAGGACATACTGCCTGTAGTAGCTGCTCAACGGGCCAAGTGGACCATAGGGTACACAACATTGGGAGATGGTGAGCAAAAGGATGAGGCCCTTCTTATACTTCTGATCATTTGAGATCTAAATAGGGGGATGCTGATCCCATAAATTCTGCCAGCTTTTCCAGAGCTGTGACATGACACTTAGACCATTGGTGTCAGTGATGTCATACAGACTGATGGCAAGTGTGCTGCTGATACCAGTGAGGTATGCTGAAGTAAGAGGGGTAGTTAATGGTGAGATGAAGGTGAGAGATAAAATGGGCAGCTGAGCTGTGCGTACAGGTAAACACCACAGCAAGAGGTTATACAAAGATTAGCAGCAAAAATAACACATTTCAGCATATTTTAGCCTCCACATGCCCACAATATGCAAATTAATGTTCTTCAGCCATGAGTATGTTAATCTACATAGGAGCATGCAGCCACGGGCGCTCCCAGTTCTGTCACTAAGTCGTCACTGACAGCTGCACCCCTTAGACTAATAGAGAGACGATCACCATGGGTTCTGATCATGTGATGAGCACGGCAGCCAATTGTGGTGATCACACGCAGGCTGAAGTAATATATATCTTGGTCTAATTTTTCTACGTTTTCAATGTAAAATGTATTTAGGCAGACAAATGAATCCTCAAGTTATTGTTTCTGAAGAACTTGTGATACCAGCTGCATATGATTATTCTTGCCTGGCACTCCTATCTGCCACTATTGACTCACTCAGTCTTCTCCTCTTCATGTTGGGCCAAACCATCCACAGGCTCTTCAGAGGGGTGCTCTTCTTCCTTGGCTCCCTGCTTCCTCCTAATTTCAGGACTCATGTGCAGGGTTCCGATCTTCACTGTGGTTTTCCGAACAAAGCTTGAGACACTGAAACCAGAGAATAACAAATGAATGAATGAATGAACTCATGCATGGATGTTAGAGATGTGTGGACCCCACAGACTTCAGACATTAACTCCAAAAAGGGTCACGGTTTTCTAAAAACTACCCTGGGGGCTATGTCAGCAGTATAAATATTGCTTAGTGTAATTTTCCTTTGAGAGTTTTTTATGCAATGCTTTGCATCTGAGTTGGGACATTCTAGCAACCCAAAAATAAATTGTCAGTCTGCTGGGAAGCCTGGTATTACCGTTCCCATGACCTAATGAATACATTAACCTTGGAGAGTGTGGGAGAGTTTGAAATAGATGAAGAAAACAAATGTAAAGCCTTATTAATGTTTCAGTTTAAATGCGCTAAATACATTCCGGGTACAACCAAACAAAATGTGCGCAAAGTCTTACGGTTCATATCCTTCAGGAAGCAGCCACAGTGGAGAAGCCCGTTTCCTGCCAGCATGCTGCAAGGAAGGACCTCTGTGTGGAAGCAGTGGTCTCTCTACAGAGCTGAGCCAGACCTATAGCTCTGCAATTAGCAAATCTCATGCTCCCTGCTGATTGGAGAGCTCTAGCTCCGACTCCGCAGGGGGGTGGTGTTGGTCCTCTCAAGAGAGACCACTGCTTCCACAAAGAGTGCAAGGGTCCTTCTCTGCAGCATGCTGGTAGCGGGCAGGCTTTTCTACGCAGGCTGCAACTGCCTTCTAAAGAAAATTAACAGAAAGACTTTGCATAACTTTTGTTTTAATGCACCTAGAATATATAGCCGATTTAATCTAAATGTTATTGGGTTTTAATTGAAGATCTTGTTTCTCAAAAACTTAGGTCTGCATCAGGATTTGTTTTTTTAAATAAAAAACAATGCGAGTTCCACCAACCGTGCTATCTGCAGGAGTCTGCAGGTTCTCTCTATGTACACATTGGTTTCCCCTGGGTGCTCAAGTTTCCCTTCACAATGGTCATAATTGGCTTTATCCCCAAATGGTCCCAATGTGTGTGGAAGCCACATCAGATGGTAGGGCTCCTAGGCTGGAGAGTAGCTTAACAAACTCAAGGTTGCAAGCCAACATGTTTGGAGGGGCTGCCAAAAGCATCCTTCATCAGGGCTCCAATGACTGGATGCGAAAGGATGGAAGACTTTGGAGATTTATTCGATTTAGATGTAGACGTAATCCTGGTAGGCTTTAGCAGCTGGTTGGCACAAATAGGGTTGCAACCAACTAATCAATAATAAAATCGATTATGTATTATTCTCATTATTGATAAGATGGTTGGGAGAGAGAGGGAGAGAGAGAGAGGATGGGGAGAGGAGGGAGAGAGAGAGAGGATGGGGAGAGAGAGAGGATGGGGAGAGAGAGAGGATGGGGAGAGAGAGAGGATGGGGAGAGAGAGAG
>NW_017306278.1:3725110-3732233 GCF_000935625.1 Nanorana parkeri
ATATTATCCCTTACCCTAAAACACGTTGGCTTGTAACCTTGGAAATTATTATAAATGCTTTTGGACTCCAAAGCCATTGAAATGTTGGTGTCAGGCTTTAACACCAGACTACATGATAGGCCTCCTGTAGACTAGTTAGTGTTTCCTTTTGGCAATTTTTACCTTTCTTTGACAGCTTGCAGTGACATGCGGGGTGAGGTGGAACGGAATGGCAGTGAGAGATTGAATGGGAGGGTGTGCTCAGTCCGATCGCTGTCCATGGTCACAGAGGTATGAGAGACGGTGTCTGATGAGCAGAACATGCGGGATAACAGGGAACATAATGACAATCTACATCAACAGAGATATGAGACAGACAATATCGTGCAGGCAACATGCATCAGCAGCTCCGTTATATCAGCAAAGATATTCAAAACAAGGACAAGAGAAAGAGGAACATTTCTGGGGTATCTGCCATTGCTACAACATGAAAAATATATGATCTTCAAAATTGTATTACATTTGTTCAAATCAATATTTTTCTAAATAAAATACAAAAACCACTTGCATTATGTACTATATATAAACTCATATTTTTGAAGCCTATACCTTTCTCATGCGACATCGATATATATGTTTTAGACATGTGCGATTCGTTTCATCCCGAATAAAAATTTGGACGACTTTTCTGAAATTTGGTCATTCGGACACATCTGAATCCCAATGCATCCGATTCCGAATTTCCGTTTCCGAATTTTGGATTCCTGTCCGAATTTCGTTCCAAAAACAAAACTGAAATCGGACATGTGACTTTTCTGGCCAATCAGATGTGTTTTTACCCCCTTTCTAGGGGTAGTGGGACCCCATCTATGGGTCTATGGCCATGTGGTTGGAGGGAGTGACTAACACTTATATTAGAAATTATTTTATTGCAATCGGCTGTATGTTGGTGTTTTTTTATACACTCGATGTCCAGGAACACCTCCATCTGATAACTGCAGGTAAATGCTAATGAGCAACTCTAAAAACTTTCCTGGAAAATGTTACAAGAGAGATGTAACCGTCCTTCTATGCTGTATACCCTCAACATGAAAAGGTGTGTTGGTTAGATCTCATTCATAAGATAATGGTATTGGCAGCTATAGAGATTTCAGCCAGCAGGAAAGCCAACTGCATTGAATGTTTGCTCAGAAGGGTCACTCAATCACCAGCATCAGTTTAAGTGATAATTTCTTACACGTTGCTGGATCATAGATCTACATTCACTGATCCATTTCTAAAATCAAACCTAAATCAATGAGCAGCATTTACCTGGTTCTGGGTGCTCGTCCTCCAATGGGACGGAGAGCTCCCTCAGCCTTTCATCCTCAGATAGCGTCTGACTGTGCAGAGAGCCCGAGTCCTCGTCTGATTGGCTGTTCCTGCGACTGATCACCCGATAGATGCCGCAGTCCAACACGTTAAAGCTCTCCTGCAACACAACACACCAGAGATATGTCAGACATTGGTTGTGCAAAACAAAAAACAGTAGAAAGGCATCATGGCACACTCACAAACCAGCATGTAAAACAACTTATCTCACCACTAAAGGTTAATAACAGAGGTTTGGATACACGTCTTCTGCAGAGGATGTGAAAGCCGCACAGCCGCGCCAAGGCACCTCTTATAGTGCGGTCCTAACTCTAAACTTTGAGAGTCTCCATCTTGGAGCACATGGGGGCAGAAGATTTCAAATTGCGTGCAGGTTTGTCAGGAGAAAGCCCAACCTCCATAAAGGCACAGGAACACACAAGGGATCCCGCACATCCCAATGGCAGCTGAGAACCCCCATGCGTCGCTGCACCAAATCGGTCAAGCAAAACAAATGACAAACGCACTCAACAATTTGTCACCAGTTATACAGTTACCTTAAAATGGCCAATTGAGGAGAAAGAAAATAAATTAATCTGGTTGAGAGCTGGACAACTAGCCCTTGGTTGCTGAGAAATTACAAGTTCTAGAAGGAATAACCAAATGCTGAGGACTTACAGAGAGAGAAAAAGAGAAGGAGAGGGTTGGCACTCCATAGTCTGGTCTATCAGTGAACTCCAACAGCCCCCCTGAGATGGACAGTATAATTTCCATTAAGTAGTTTTTAGTATACTGGAGATCCCCCACTAAATGATTAGCAGACCCAAAAGACATCAAGCAAGCACTGGTGATAAATATCTCCAGGATCAGAGCGGGCACAGGACTCACATGGGAAGAGATACTGCTACGCCTGCTGCTACATGCAGAATCCATGGGCTCCATGCGGGACAGGACCTCTTCCATCTGTTTGACCAGATCTGCCTGAAGCACCAGGTCCAGCTGGGACTTCACATGCTCAAGCTTCTCTGCCGGCAACACCTTCCTTGCCTGAGAAGCAAACAGATACACCGGACATTTCAATTGGTTACTTATCAACAACAAAAAGAAATCGGGGTGGGGGAGCAAGGAAAAGGAAAAGGAGGGCAAGAGAAGGAAAAGGAGGGCAAGAGAAGGAAAAGGAGGGCATGGAAAAGAAAATTAAAAAAGGGAAGGAGATGAAAAGTAAAGGGAACGGGAGCAAGGGTGTGGTGGAGAGGGAAAGCAAAGGAGAGAGGGAGATGAAAAGTAAAAGGCATGGAGGGAAAGCACAGGGCAGAGAGAGAGAGGACAAGTGAGGAAGTGGAGAGAAGGAGGTGACAGAAAGAAGGGCAAAGGAAGTGAAAAGGACAGCATGGAAAGAGAAAGAAAAGGGAAGAAAAGGGGGGTGGTGGATGGAAAGCGAAAGGGGGGGGGGGAGAGAGAGGAGAGGGGGGGGGGGGGGGGGGGGGGTGGAAAATAAAATGCAGGGAGGGAACGCAAAGGGCAGAGATGGGATGAAAAAGTCAGGGAGGCAATAGGAAAGGCAGGAGAGAGGTGAAGCCAAGGGCATGGAGGGAGGGCAAGCAAGCAAGGGGAGAGAAAACTAGGGCAAAGGTAGGGGAAAGGACAGGGAAAACGTGCAAGGGAAGGAAGAGCAAGGGGCAAGGAGGGAGTACAAGCAAGGGGCAAACCATTCGGGCTCATGAACTGTGTGATGCAAACACAGATTCCAGATGAACACACAAGGATCCAAAAGGATTCATTAGTTTCATCTCTACATCCCAAATATTTGTATTTTTCTGACATTATTGAGGGCCGACCCTGGGTAATGGGACACAATCATTTGACTTTGCCATGGCTTGAGCTGGAGGGGATATCTCACAACTGAAGGTATATATGGAGCTTCCCCGCAGCCACCTAAAATGGAATAGTCCCTCTGTTTAGAAATGGTCAACTCACTTTGCCGGAAATTACAGCATTTTGAAAGAGATGACAGACTCTTGCTGCCAGACCCCACGAGCTCCGCTTTATAAGCCGTTCCACACATCGGTCCACCGATATCAGAGAGAGGTGGGCGATCTTCCCATCGACGTGCAGACAGAACAGTTCATTCTTGTACACACACATATCCTGGATGCCTGAAAGAGTAAGGAAAGCTGGGATCACCCTCCAATCATGTGACCAAAGCCACCGCCCCCACTTCCAAAACACGGACCTTTAACCTGACTCCAGAGCAGAACCTGGACGTTCTGAGGAAGAAACACATAGATCCCCCGGTCTGTCCATGTCACAACACTGTGATCGCTGCGGGGAGAAGGACATAAGAACATTGATGCAGACGAGGCTTCCCACCAAACACTGAGGCACAAGCATTGTTCCTTACCCGAAAAACAGAAGTTTCCCAAAAGCCAAAGACTGAGGAGGTCCAGGCGTCGGGTCATACTGGAGGTCCATCCTAGAGAATGAAAACTTTTTAGCACACTGGGACAAATAATACAGTGGACAGGAAAAGATTACAAAAACAGACCAAAAAGGTGCACAAAGCAGCCAATCAGATCTCTTTTGTTTTCCTGCTGAAATTAGGAACTGGTTTGTCATGGTGGGTGACAGTTCTGGTATTCCTTTGCTCAATGTCCCAATATGTGCAATATGCTTTGCTGTCCTAGAATGTTTGAGGGTCTAAATGGTACATAATGGAGAAAATGGACAATAAAGGGTCAGGCCACCTGAAGGTGAATGGTAAAATTGAAGTGTGATGGGCCTGGTAGGAGGATCCAGCCTATGGCTTCCTATATGTCTTCGGTGCTCCAACAGCAAAAGCTCCCTGCCATAATTCCTGACTCTATGCCAGTCCAACAGGGAGTTCCTGCCCACCTTTTACTTCCTCCATAACATAAAACATTCGACACATTCAGGAACTCAACCTAGGGAGGTGTGAAACCCTCATAATAGGCATGTCGGATGTATAGACCTTGGAAGTGTTTGGACGTTTAGAGCCCCTCATAATGGGCACAGCAGGTGTACAGACCTGGGAAATCAGCACAGGGATAATGGGCACAGGAGGAACACCTCATAATGGGCACAGGAGGTGTATAGTCCAAGGAACTAAGCACAGGAATGGTGGGAGCCCCTCAAATTGGGCACAGCAGGTGTACAGACCAGGGAACTCAGCACAAGGATGATGGGAACACCTCATAATGGGCACAGGAGGTGTATAGTCCCAGGAACTCAGCACAGGGATGGTGGGAGCCCCTCATAATGGGCACAGCAGGTGTACAGACCCAGAAACTCAGCACAGGGATGGTGGGGGCCCCTCATAATGGGCACAGCAGCTGTATAGTCCCAGGAATGCAGCACAGGGATGGTGGGAGCTCCTCATAATGGACACAGCAGGTATACAGACCCAGGAATATGACTTTTGGGTGGTGTGACCCTTTCATGAGCGGTAACATAAAATTAAATAAGACGAGAAGTGTGAGGAGCAGCAGAGTGCATCTTCTACGTACCGTGTGCTAATAATCGGCAGAGGTGGCGAAGACAAGAGCTGCTTGAACTGATGCGTACTCTGCACCTCACCCTCGAAGTTCACCTCCCACATCCTCGATCCGGGGCGAGCGCAGTATATTAGCGGTTGCTGACCTCCAGAGCTCCGCCCAGCCAGGAAGAAACAAGCACCGTACTCCCCATCTCTCTCCTTGTTGCCGATTTTCCAAAACTTCTCCCTTGATGGAGACCATAAACACAAGAGTTCTAGATCATTGAAAGCAGACCACACCATACCCTGTTTCCCCGAAAATAAGACCTACCCCTAAAATAAGACCTAGTACTATTTTTGATAATTGCTAAAATATAAGACCTTCCCCCAAAATAAGACCTAGTTGTGACCATTCCCAGGGCCGGTGGTGGCATAAGGGGGAATTTGAAGAGCCGCGGGAGAGAATCGGCGGTGCCAACAAAGCCAGAACTAGAGGAAACAAGGCGGCAGCGGAGGGAGCAGAGCCGCATAAGCCGATGCTTCCTCTATAGCGCCGGCTCCTGTCACAGGCGGAGTGATACCAAATGCACTCCGACTGTAAGGAATCGATAGTGAAAGCGCGCTTTGCTCATTCTGGCCATGGATTGGTTACCAAATTGCTCTTGGAAAGGTACGACACCCCTGATTACCCTGGTCACCCTATTCTTAACTTTGCCACTCACTCCTGTCTTGTAAGTCTTCTACTGGTAATAAGTGTGGTTTGTTGTACATAAAAAAAAAAAATAAGACCTACCCCGAAAATAACACCTAGTGCATATTTTTGAGCCAAAAAAAAATATAAGAGTGTCTTATTTTCGGGGAAACACGGTAGCGCTAGATTCTGACATTCCACAGCAAGGTGAGAGAGCAATGAGAAGTTTAAAGTTTGGACTAAGCCATCAGACAGATGAAATAATGAATTTTGATTGGTTGCCATTGATAACTGGACTTTGCACCTTGCTCTATCGCACTATATAAAGACAAGCAGTCCGGGATAGCGGTACCCACCTCTCCGTATCACACAGATAAGAGCGCGTCAGGGAGGAGATCAGAAGCCGACCATCTAAATAATCCAGCTGTACCACGCGGGAGTCCACGCTGGTGATGATCTGAACCGGGAACATCACAAAAGCTGCGGCAGCCTGGTCAGGGGAGAGGAAAGGACGGTGTTTATAGAGGATAGCGAAATAAAATTCCTATGCTCCTCAGCTCCAGCTAGTGGTAGTAATGGTGTGTAAGCGGCATTCACCCAGCTATACACTGGGTGAAAGTATTATAAATCAGCCCCTTGTGTTACTGTACACAGAAAGTTCACATTTTATTCTGTGATTGGTCCCATTTATAAAAGGCACAGAAACTACATTCCTAGTACAAAGCTTGGCAAAGAAATGTACTAGTGACATTTTTTTTTTTAATGCATGGCTTACCTTCCCTTGCTTGGAAGAGTTCAGCTTGATTGCTGACACTTTGCCCATGTGATCCCCGACAAAGGCCCGTAGTACCGCCGTGTCCCAGCAGAGGGCAGTCACCTTCCTGCCCTTGTGTTCGGAAGAAACGTAAATGCGCTCGGGCTTCCCGCGACGCTCCTGGTTTAGCTCCCACACCACCACAATCCCCTGGCTGCAAAGCAAAGACATCATTACCAGCAGAGGAAACTAACACTAACCAAATCTGACCTCCAACAGAACACATGCGAGTGCAATACAGGGCTGTCCCTATAAATGAGGGGCAGCATCTCATTGGGGGGGGTGGCCACAGTGTCAGCGGTTGCTGGTAGCTGATGCTCTGGCTTGCATCCCACCAAGCTCCCGGCAACTGGTGATGTAAGAGAGCTGAGCGGGACGCTGGACAGAGCCACTAATAGCACGGTCTGGCATCTGCCACCAACCCCCCACACGACAAATCAGCACAACAACCACACATCACCCCCACCTTTCCTCCCCGACCATTCCCTGCCAGCATGCCCCATGCCCACCAGACAGAAAAAAAAAATACCCTTGCAATGCACCCTTCCACCTCCCTCCCCCAGACGGCAAGGGTTAAATACTTATTAAGTCTAGGAGGTAGAGCAGGGGTAAGCAACTCCAGCCCTTCACCTGTTGCGGAACTACAAGTCCCATGAGGCATTGCAAGGCAGTTACAGTCATGACTCCCAGAGGCAGAGGAATGTTAGGACTTGTAGTTAAAGCACAGCTGGGGGGCCAGGGTTGCCCACCCCTCGGGTAGAGGAATAACCTGTAAAACTTCCCATAATCCCCCCCC
>NW_017306278.1:3732412-3735286 GCF_000935625.1 Nanorana parkeri
CCCCCGACAGGCTCCCTCCACCTCTGCAGCCTTTCGGGGCCCATAGTCCTGCATTGTATGCGAGAACAGCCCGGAGCATCGGAGAGAAGAGGAGAGTGCTGGAGCCTGTTTGAGTGAGGACTATGGTAACTCTACCCCTAAAACTAACCAGCATTAACCCTTGCAGTCCAGGGAGGCCCCATTGCAATGGTATTTATTTATTTTTTTAGACCCCGAATTCAGGTTTCACTACAGTTATTAATGAAAGCTAGTGTAGGATGTACCCATAGAGTGGGCCCTCTGCACTGCAAGGGTTAAATACTCGTTTCTAGTGGGTGATAAAGAGGTACAAATCCTAAATTTCTTGCTCTCCAGGGAGGAATAAAATAAAGATTTGCATCTATTCATCACAAGTCTCTCCGATGCTCCCAGGATGCGGGGGGCTGCTTTGCCCCTTCATGTAGAATGCAGGGGTGCCGATAACTGATGGAGCAGAGAAGGGAAGCAGCTTCGGGGGACCAGTCGTGCAGCACAGAGAAAGCTTGTGGGAGGAATAAGGTATTTGTATTCCAATCCCCAAGGTCAAAATGCAGTGTGGGTGGGGGCCACTGCATGGTTACATCTAACAGCAGCCCAGAGTTGTGCTTTAAATGACGACAATCTGTTATATATCTTGCTTGGATACAGGGACGTAACTACAAATCATGGGGCCCATAGCAGAATTTTGATGGGGCCCCCTGGCAGCCCCATAGAGTCTAAACCAAGGACATGTAGCAGGAGAGCTGTCTGCATAGCCTCATCCTGTAATCTGATGTAAGCTCTTCTTGATTGGAAATGTTATAAGGGGTACAGGGTCAACTGCATCTTCTGCAATTCTTAATGGAGCACCTTTCACCCCCCGGCCCCATAGCAGCTGCATGGGCTGCTATGGCTATTGTTATGCCACTGCTTGGATATAGGAAGAGTGCAAGGATTGCCGAATACAATTGCGTATTACCGGATGAGCGCAGTCTGATTGATTTGACCCAAGCCTGAAGTCATTGCAGATTTCCTACCTGGTTGCAACAGCCACATAGTCATCATCGTGGGGGCAGCAGGAGACCCTTGAAATTGCTCCTTCCTATGGACAAAGAAAAAGGTGGTTGATAAATGGATTGTTGTCATTTCAAAGATACGGGTAAAGTTCCGCTTTAATAGGAAGTCGGATGCCATGAGGAAGTGTGTTTGTTGTACAAGAAACGTGGAAGGCTCCGCATTACATTCTTCATCTTACCTTGTGTGTGAGGATGAGTCTGTGTTTCCAGCCGTCTCTCTGGATGAGATTGAGACCCCCTCCGGAACTGCCCAGGGCCAACCATCTCCGAGACGCGGCCAGGCACGTACACTGCAAATATGCTAATGGATGTTACTGAATACTATTCAGGGTTTCTTTTTGTTGTTTACAATGTATTACATATTGTTCTTCATGGAAGAGATACAGAACTTTAAACTGTATTCAAGTGACTTAAAGGGTCTGTCCACCCAAAAAAGCTATTTTGGTTATAGTTGAAGCCTGGTGGGTTCAGTCAGCTCCTGGTTTCTTCTATGTCTAGGATACTCCTATCACTCAGATCTCCCGGAAGGAATTCCCGGCTCTATCCCTGTCCACTCGTGAGCTTGGAGTGCTCCTCCCTATCTTTGTGGGTTCTCAGCTCCTCCATACAAATTTATATACCAGTCTTCCATCTGACCCCCGTCCTTCCCTTCAGTCTTCTATCTGACCCCCGTCCTTCCCTTCAGTCTTCTATCTGACTCCCATCCTTCCCTTCAGTCTTCCATCTGACCCCCGTCCTTCCCTTCAGTCTTCCATCTGACCTCCGTCCTTCCCTTCAGTCTTCTATCTGACCTCCGTCCTTCCCTTCAGTCTTCTATCTGACCTCCGTCCTCCCCTTCAGTCTTCTATCTGACCTCCGGCCTTCCCTTCAGTCTTGCACAGTTGTACCGGCTCCTCTACTGGACTGACATGGCTTCCTCTGATATCACTGCACACTGGGAGCTTCTCATAATGTGCATTAGGAGCTGCAGTGAGTCAGATAGAGGCCGCCTCATTTCCTGGCTGGAGGATGCCCTAGACCTGCCAAGCCTGACTGTCCCAGAGAGGCTGAGCCTCCCCAGCAGGAAATATTTATATATACAATGTAAAAGTTTTTTAGGACGTACAAACCTTTAGCCGGCTGGAATCCAATCGCAGCGCTGACAGTAAAGGGTCGAGAGAGTCAAATTCTGCCAGGACATGGCTGGGGGATTCAGACACCACAGCCGCCATGGGGGAACTGGGTGAATTCTGTTATTGCTTCTCACATCACCTAGAAGGAGAGAGAGAGCAGATTTGGGAAATTAATTTTATAAACAAGCAGAGCTTCCAGACCAGCACACAGCTTAAAGATACTGTGCTCTGCAACCTCCCTCTTATGCTGCAATGTGCACAGTTTAATAAAAGAAAAGAGGGTGGTGATGCCAGAACCATGGAACACAACGGCCTAGCAATTATAGAAAAAATACTCATGAAAAAAGGTCAGGACTCCCACCATCCCTGTGCCAAGGTCTGCACTCCTACTGTGCTAATTATGAGAGGTTCCCACCATCCCTGTGCTGAGTTCCAAGGTCTGCACACCTGCTGTGCCCATTATGAGGGGTTCCCACCATCCCTGTGCCGAGTTCCAAGGTCTGCACTCCTACTGTGCCCATTATGAGGGACTCCCACCATCCCTGTGCCGAGTTCCAAGGTCTGCACTCCTACTGTGCCCATTATGAGGACTCCCACCATCCCTGAGCTGAGTTCCCGGGTCTATACACCCGCTGTGCCCATTATGAGGAGCTCCCACCATCCCTGAGCTGAGTTCCCGGGTCTATACA
>NW_017306278.1:3739483-3746305 GCF_000935625.1 Nanorana parkeri
CCCTTCAGTCTTCTATCTGACCTCCGTCCTTCCCTTCAGTCTTCTATCTGACCTCCGTCCTTCCCTTCAGTCTTCTATCTGACCCCCGTCCTTCCCTTCAGTCTTCTATCTCATCCCGTCCTTCCCTTCAGTCTTCTATCTGACCTCCGTCCTTCCCTTCAGTCTTCTATCTGACCTCCGTCCTCCCCTTCAGTCTTCTATCTGACCTCCGGCCTTCCCTTCAGTCTTGCACAGTTGTACCGGCTCCTCTACTGGACTGACATGGCTTCCTCTGATATCACTGCACACTGGGAGCTTCTCATAATGTGCATTAGGAGCTGCAGTGAGTCAGATAGAGGCCGCCTCATTTCCTGGCTGGAGGATGCCCTAGACCTGCCAAGCCTGACTGTCCCAGAGAGGCTGAGCCTCCCCAGCAGGAAATATTTATATATACAATGTAAAAGTTTTTTAGGACGTACAAACCTTTAGCCGGCTGGAATCCAATCGCAGCGCTGACAGTAAAGGGTCGAGAGAGTCAAATTCTGCCAGGACATGGCTGGGGGATTCAGACACCACAGCCGCCATGGGGGAACTGGGTGAATTCTGTTATTGCTTCTCACATCACCTAGAAGGAGAGAGAGAGCAGATTTGGGAAATTAATTTTATAAACAAGCAGAGCTTCCAGACCAGCACACAGCTTAAAGATACTGTGCTCTGCAACCTCCCTCTTATGCTGCAATGTGCACAGTTTAATAAAAGAAAAGAGGGTGGTGATGCCAGAACCATGGAACACAACGGCCTAGCAATTATAGAAAAAATACTCATGAAAAAAGGTCAGGACTCCCACCATCCCTGTGCCAAGGTCTGCACTCCTACTGTGCTAATTATGAGAGGTTCCCACCATCCCTGTGCTGAGTTCCAAGGTCTGCACACCTGCTGTGCCCATTATGAGGGGTTCCCACCATCCCTGTGCCGAGTTCCAAGGTCTGCACTCCTACTGTGCCCATTATGAGGGACTCCCACCATCCCTGTGCCGAGTTCCAAGGTCTGCACTCCTACTGTGCCCATTATGAGGACTCCCACCATCCCTGAGCTGAGTTCCCGGGTCTATACACCCGCTGTGCCCATTATGAGGAGCTCCCACCATCCCTGAGCTGAGTTCCCGGGTCTATACATCTGCTGTGCCCATTATGAGGAGCTCCCACCATCCCTGAGCTGAGTTCCCGGGTCTGTACACCTGCTGTGCCTATTATGAGGGGCTCCCACCATCCCTGAGCTGAGTTCCTGGGTCTATACATCTGCTGTGCCCATTATGAGGAGCTCCCACCATCCCTGTACTGAGTTCCCGGGTCTGCACATCTGCTCTGCTCATTATGAGGGGCCCCGACCAGGGGCGTCCCAAGTCTGGGTGTCACCCGGAGCAGAGAGTGGGTGACACCCCGCCATGACGTCATCGCGCACAAGCGGGCGTCTTATTGATGCCTGCCGGAGCCATCTTGGCGAGCAGAGGGAGGAGGGGACAGTAACTCGGCAGGATGAGGTATGCCACCGGGTCCCCTCCTCTCTCCCGACACTGTCGGGCTCTCGGTCCGTGACCGAGTGCCCGACTTTTCATAGGGGGTGACACCATAATGACTGTCACCCCCCTTGTGATGCCGTTGGCCTCCACCATCTCCTAAACAGGGGCCTTTATGGCAGGCAGAATTTCAATGAATTCTGAAGAATTAACAAGATTGAAAATGACTTTGAAAACGAGACGAACGTTGTAAAGTTTATATGGAATTTTAGTGATGGAGTTTCCTCGTCTCTTTGCTTCTTCCGGGAGATGTTTGTGCTGCAGAATTTCTGCACTGATCACCGGCTCTTCTATCTCGCTCCCATAAGAGCCTTCCTAAGAAGACCGCAAATGGTCCGCTGTCTCCACATTGTCACTGGGCTGGTCTCTGGGGATCCCCACCACACATGTGATACGAGTTCAGCTCTTCCAGTAACTGCATCTCCCGGAGTCACATTACCGCTCCTCTCCACTTCCAGTATTGATCAGAGGAAGAGACGCATCTCATGAAGGTCATTAGCGAGGACAGAACAAGTCAATCTCTGTTCTCCCTCATTGTGTTTTTTTAAGGTCTGCGACCTCTCCAAATGCTACAAATCTTTACCCAATCCACCCAAAATGAATGGATCCCCAGCAGGAGGAATGAGGAGGTCCTGATTCCTCTATATAGATATTTATTATCACTAGAGGGATCTCCATCAGGAGGAAGGAGGTCCTGATTCCTCTATATAGATCTTTATTATCACTAGACTTTGATTATGTATTAAAAAAAAAAGAGCTGCATTGATTTATGTCTTTTATATCTGCATGGAGTTTAGCTTTAGGTGTCATTGTAACCATTGGGATTGCCGGGACACATACAAGTTTTTATCATAGGGAAGGGAACCTGCAGGTTTGGGTGTAGGGACTTCACGCATCAACACACACTAGAAGGACTGTAGGGCCCGAGGAAAATGTGAGTCATGTGACCCTTTCCGGCCACCTGGTACATAAGTGAAGCACAAAGCCGTCCCTTATTCTGAGCGCTGACCCTTCTTCAGACGCCAACAATTGCAAAACACACAAACACACAAAGTGCATAGAAACCTCAACAACGAAACTTCCCCAATTTGTTCCTCTTTTCGGTCTGATAAATATAGCATTGAAAGTGTTTTGTTGGATCTGTACTCGCCCTCCCAGTCCTCATCTCGGGACCACAGAATGATCAGCCTTCGGACCCGTTCACACGATCGCATTAGGAAAAGGTCATGTGCGTTCCTCAAACCCAGGGTCAGAGTAATATAGCAAGAGAAAACAAGGCAGGGCTGACACCACTGGTGTGTTATCAGCCCACAACAGGACCTGGGAGCTGAGCCAGGGGCGTCCCGAGGCCGGGTGTCACCTGGAGCGGAGACCGGCTGACACCCCGCCGTGACATCATCACGCATGCGCGGCCATCTAGTTGACACCTGGCGGTATCCTGATCACATGTCCCCACGACTAGGGCAATTATCCCGATCACCAGTCCCCACGACTGGTGGCAACTACCCCGATCACCTGTCTCCACGACTGGGGGCAACTAATGACTGGGGTACTTAACCCAATCTCAGGTCTCATCCCTCACTGGGGTAATTACTCTGATCACATGCTCCTTTGATGGGTAATTACCATCCATTACACAGTCAGGTGTATTCCGGGATGAAGATCCACAAACTGTTCCAAACAAACAAAACAAAACACAAAGAATCTTCACAACAAACAAAAGTGTCAAAACAAACAATGATGTCTATATGTATACAGCTCAACACCCCCTCTCTCCTCCTGTCTGATGATCAGTAACAGTCCAGCAGAAATCGCTGATGCTCAGTAGAGTTGGAGCTAAAATGGCAGGGGAGCAGGTGCTGTAAGAAGGCCTGTGATTGGCTGGGAGCCCTGGGCTGAGGGAGAGTCACAATGCTGAGTCTCATTGCTGTGTCACATGCCTTTCATTACTGCATGACTGCAGCGTAGTGTTATCAGTGTGCACACAGGGGGATGTGCGGAGCATTGCAACACCTACACACATCTCATCTGCTAAAGCGCGGCGTATCGTAAACAATCGACATTTTTTATGCACTTTCACCTTTTTTTTAAATTAGATTTGTTGTACATGTGAAAGTCATCAGCCCGGAGCAGGTCTAAGCCCTGCCTATAGGAAGTTTGCTAAACCTCTGTGTATCATACACAATTCGGATCCTGAATGCCATTCGGGTCTGGGAGCCTCATCTTTAGTATTATATATACAGGTGAAACTCGAATAATTAGAATATCGTGCCAAAGTAATTGCAGTAATTGCTGCAAAAGGGGCCCAAACCAAGTACTGAGTACATATGCATGCTTGTGCTTGTCAGAGGTCCGATATTGTTCTATGTACAATCCTTGTTTTATTGATTGTATGTAATAATCTACTTTTCTGAGGTTGTGGATTTGGGGTTCTTGGGGTTTTCATGAGCTGTAAGCCATAATCATCACAATGATGACAAATCACGGCTTGAACTATCTTGCTTTGCATGTAATGAGTCTCTCTCATATATTAGTTTCACCTTTTAAGTTGCATTAGTGAAATAAATGAACTTTGCACGATATTCTAATTATTCGAGTTTCACCTGTATATACTGTATATGGCTATATGTTGCCATAACGAAAATGCGGATTCATACCCATTCAGATGCATTAAACAGAAAATCACATCTGATTGGCCAGAAAAGTCACGTCTGATTCACTTTAATTTTTGAACGAAATTCAGAAGGGATACGAAATCTGTAAATGGAAATTCGGACTCGGACACATTCGGAAAATCGTCTGAATTTTTGATTGGGAATGAAACGAATGGCACATGTCTGTTATGCAGTGTCGGCTGCGCAGCATTACTCTGGACCCGCCTCCTGCGATGGACAC
The DNA here is from genome assembly GCF_000935625.1 of Nanorana parkeri. Classification (NCBI taxonomy): domain Eukaryota; kingdom Metazoa; phylum Chordata; class Amphibia; order Anura; family Dicroglossidae; genus Nanorana; species Nanorana parkeri. Next base: position 3,743,934 of record NW_017306278.1, read on the forward strand.
ACCGTGCCCTGTCTGATATGTGTTGGTGCCTCTGCTTGTAGTCTACACCAGGCACACAGTGACTGGGTGGCAACCCAGGAGCACATTTCGAAGACAGGAACAGAGCGTTGTCACAGGAAGTGCCTAAACACATGGCAGGGACCGGTGGCTGTCAGTCTTGCAATGCCTCATGGGACTTGTAGTTCCACAACAGCTGCAGTGCCGAGGTTACTCAAGTCGCTATATCCTGAGTCCGATTATACTTTGAGGAAGTTTCTTTATTTGTATCTGTAATGATTTACCTGCCAGATATTTACCGCCGAGACTTGCGGGAAGCACCCGACATTCCGGATTCGGCATCCCGAAAAGGGGAATTTTGTGTCCTTTCTCTCCATTGTAATGTCAAGCGCCAGAAATAGCTCGTCATACACTTTCACTTTTGCTGTAGAAGAAAATCCGCTCGTCCAAAAAGGGAACAGAAAGAGGACCTGTCATTTCTCAAGATTCTTAAAGCACAACTCCAGGTTTGCACATAAAAAGAAAAGCGAGCCTTTTAACCTTTTCGCTGCTGGAGGCCCCACCCCCTTCTACATGCACATACTAAAATGCACATTTCCCCCCCCCCACCCTTTTGTGAAAGCAGAGACCCAATGTGAACAGTGGTGGGCCCTCCTGTGCTTAGTCACTGTGTCCCCCCCCCAGGCAGACAGCACCCCTCAGTCACAGCCTGACCTGGGAGAATGTGCCCTCCACACATTCCATGGAATTTGTAAGTATGCATGTACCTTCCCCACCCCCTCTAGCGCTGAGTCGGTGGCTGGCGTGGTAGTGGGTACCCCCTTTCTCTCTCCCTACTCCATTGTGCTGCCCGTCATTTAATATACTAGAAAGAAAAGAAAAAAAAAAAAGCCCAAAAGTGTGAGGGCCCTGCAGCTGTGGTGACACGTACATACGCGCGTGCGTATGTAGTCATATTAGTTTACCATGACAGCGTTTTTAGTTTTGATAGCTGAGGTGGTGTCATAGGAGGGCATATTTATCCCACAGACATGAAGGCTCTCTACTATTACCCAATTCTCCTTCAGGTGGCAGTATAACCTAGAGGAAGACTTCCTGTGTCCCTCAATGGACAAGAAATGAATGTTTTACTGGGACATGAAATCTTACAGCTGCAATAAAACACTATAGATAAAAGACTAGACAGAGTTTCCTACTCCGTCCGTCGTTCTCAACTGGTGGGTTGCAACCGTGTCTTCCACTGCGCTGAGAGGCTCCTCAGCCTCCCCCTAGCGCAGCACTGTCAGTTCTCACAGTTCTGCGGGACGCCGAGTGTCAGCTTGAGGTGGGGTGGGGGGTATGGCCGCGAGGGAGCTCCACCCATACAAGCATTGTATGGGCTCCTTCATGTGTGCTGTAGAGGTGCTTGGACCGGAGTGACGTCAAATTCCGGCTCCCAGCACTTCTACAGGGCATGCAAGGGAGCTGTACAAGCAATGCACTTATGGATGGAGCTCCATCACTGCACAGCAGCCCACACCAGTGTGCTGGGAAACTTTTTGCTGTTGTATTAAAGGATATCTCCCCCTCCCCCCCCAATGCTAGTGTAGGGACTTACCTCTTGATCCAATCATCTTCGTTTCCTGTAGTTTTCAGCAATCCCTCCAGTGCTGGTGCCAGCTTCTGATCCAGCGCTGACTGCACTCTCTTCCTGTCCTACGGAGTCTGTGCGGGTGCACGCTGCCTCCATTGACTTCCCGTGTCTCTCGTCTCTCGGATGGGAGCGCACATAAGTTTAAACCTTTTTCGTAACTTTTTTTTTGTTTGTTTTTGTTTCTGCATTATATCTACGGCTTGCTAGCAGTAGATATATGCAAAAAAATCCCTGTCGCTCGCTCACTTTCAGATCATCTCCCTGCAGAGAGCGGTGACTGTCAGTCACCGCTCCCCACAGGGATTCCCTCCTCCCCTCTCTGATCCTCCAGCGCTGACTGGCGGAACGGACGGGGGAGGGGGCGGGCACAGCTGGCTCTGCTTCTAGATAGGCAGAGCCCGCTGTCACTCAAGCAGCATTGTCGGGCTCCATACCGGGTGCGGCGATCTCAATACATAGTGAGCAATAGCCGGCTATATACTGAGCTTTGGGTCACCGGAGGAGGTTAGTATATGTCCTCCGTGACCCCTTAGAGAACTATGGGATAAAAAGGTTACCCCCGTAGTTCTCTTTTAATGACCGAGGACAAATATGGGTCCTGACGTTACACAGGTTCAGAACCGCTGCTCTAGATGAATATCTGCGAAGACTAAAAAGAAAAAAAAAAGCAGACGCCACAAAACTAGGAATTTCATTTTTATTTTATATATAAAAAAGGGAAAAAAAGGAGGGAGATCAGCTT
>NW_017306278.1:3746500-3751538 GCF_000935625.1 Nanorana parkeri
AGGCTCGGCGGCGATGACCATTAGCACGCCACTTCTGCCAATTGCGTTCCTCGCTTGCCGATGATTATCAAGTCGCTGGCTATACAGTAACAGTCACAACAATGGAGAACCATCCTTGCTTCCCCCGCCCCCCCCGTGAGCAGCAAACCTTTGACACATCTCGGCAATGAGACCTCTCCCGACGCTCGAGCAAGGACGACGTTGAAAAAAGTGTCGCCAGTCAGAATGCTTGATTGGACCTTTATTCTTAAAGAGTCAGCGGCCCCACCAGTGCAAGTAATCCACTTCTCGGGAGATCGAGAAAAAAAAAAAAAATGTCCGTCCAAAAGCATTTTTAAATAAAGTTTTACAATAAAGAAGACAAAAAAAAAAAAAAGGGCGCGTAGTAAAACAGGTAGAAATTAAACTTTGAGTTTCAGGTGAAATCCTATACCCTGTGCCACATATTGGAAAGGAAATATACAGATCACATATTTATCAAGTTATTTTTTTTTCTGGTTGAATCCACAAAATGTAACGTCATAAGAATTCCAAGCAGCTTTTATTTTTTAACCAGGAAAAGGGAGGAATTAGAGCGGTTCCTGAGGGATCGCAGAAAACGGTAAATCCCACGCCATTCTCTTCCCCCCTTTTTGGCCATCGTGTATAAAGTTTTGCTTTCCGGCGTGAATTTCTCTCTCGGGTTGCGGAGTTTAGCATTTTTTTTTTCTCCTGCAGCCCGAGCTCAACGCCGAGGATCTTACAATGCTTCTCGCCAACGCACACGTCTCTGTGTGCCACGCGTCTGCCAGGCCGCAAAGGTTTAATTTTGTGATCGCTCTATTGCCCATCGCGGACTGCGAGTTGTTGGTGCGATTTACATTGGATTGAGTTCGGTGCTGGAGAGGGGGCCTCACGTTTTCTTATAGGAACGGCGAGATTGCCAAATCTGAAACTTGTTGTAGGCCGTCTGCAGCATCTCTTCCAGGTGGCTCGTGAGCTGCAATGGAAACGAAAAACAGCATTTAATGCTGGAGGACCGACGGGAGGGGCTAGACGGGACGGGAGGGGCTAGACGGGACGGGAGGGGACCCTTTAAAACTACCGTACTGACAAAGCCAGGAGAAATATTGTAATCCGATGGAGAGACTGAATTTCAATTTCCAGCTATAAATGAAATACAAATTCATAGATTTCTAATATAGAGAAATATGTGTGTGCTAATATTGCGCATACACCAGGGACCAAGAGGATCATGGGAGTTAATGGTCCATTAAATATCCAGTGTTTGCGCTCAATGTCTAGCCCAGTGGTGGCGAACCTTGGCACTCCAGCTGTTTTGGAACTACAAGTCCCATGAGGCATTGCAAGGCTCTGACAGCCACAGACATGACTACCAGAGGCAGATGCATGTTGGGATTTGTAGTTTTGGCACAGCTGGAGTGCCAAGGTTCGCCACTACTGGTCTAGCCGGTGACCACACTGCAGAGGATCATGGGAATGAAAGGACTTTGACATCTCTTACGTTTGTGCTCAAGTATTGCTTCTTGACTTTCTCCTGGAATGGACATAGTTTAGAAACCTGAAACCTTTCCAAGTTACTCTTCATTTTAACGACCTGTAAAAGAAAGCACATTACACCGTTTACACAAACCGGCTATAAAATGCGTTTATTTAGAGAGGACGACAAACTGCCGAATCATCACAGCAATATTCTCTCCCATAAACCCCTATTGCCAAAACCATGAAGGAGATGCCATACTACCATATGAACGACTTGTAGGTGTAGAAGACGGTACACGGGAGAATTTTGCTGCTGACATTTTTAAACACATTGCTTGTACTTTGAATGTAATCATATGGAGCAACGCTTGCTAGTGTTAAGCCGGCCACACACCTCTAGATTATTATCTGCAGACTTTCTATGGTCAGATGGAAAAAGTGCGACAGATTCCTCCATCTACGCTAAACTGTGTGTATGGAGCAATCTCCAGCTGGGCCAAGCTTCAGTATCTTGCTGGTCGGCCCCTCTGGCTCTGAAAACACCTAACCAATGCCTGCATCCAATCAGATTGGTCAGGTATTTTGAGATCCAGCGGGGCCGACCAGCAAGACACTGAAGCTTGGCCCAGCGGGAGATTCCTCCATACACACAGTTTAGCGTAGATGGAGGAATCTGTCGCACTTTTTCCATCTGACCATAGAAAATATGCAGATAATAATCTAGAAGTGTATGGCCGTCTTTAATGTTGCTTTTAATCAGCATTGCCTTACTTTGCCTTTATTATGCTAAATTCTTCATGATCCTCCACAGAGGAAAAGACTGGAATCCAATGAATGAAAAGGTCTGGCTGGGTGGGTGGGGGGAGGCTAGGTGATGCTGGATGCCCTACAGCCGGGATCTGACTTGCTGCAGCTTCTAAGGTACATTGTGAGTAGGGATGCACTGATGCCAGTATTTTGGTACCGATAAATTTTTTTCGGTACTCGCCGATACCAATTACCGAGTAATGGAAGTCCCATTCAGGAAGCCAGGTGGCGTGTAAAGACTGTCCCCTCTTACCTTGGTATGTCCAGCCTGTCACCCCCGGTGCCTCTCCAGCCAGAACGCGGCCTTCCTCCGGTACCCAACTGGAGCCGTCTGGCCGGCCAATCAGGAAGCCGGGCGCCGTGTAATGACGAGACACCCTGCTGTCCGATTGGCAGGGAGGCCGACTCCATGCTCCCTTGTCACGAGAAGACGAGGGAGCATGAAGCAAGTTTCCCGGCCAATCAGAATGCCGGGCGCTGCGTCATTACATGGCGCCCGACTTCCTGATTGGCCAGCTTCCCGACCAATCAGGAAGCCGGGCAGCACGTCATTACACACTGCCTGGCTTCCTGATTGGCCGGGAAGAATTGGAGCATTTGGTCGAGTACTCGCCCAAATACTCTGTATCGGCACCGATACCGATTCTAGTATCGGTGCATCTCTATTTGTGAGAAGCTCGAAGCCATTTCAGTCCAGGAGAGGAGCCGGTACAACTGTGCAAGTCCGAAGGGAAGGCCGGAGCTCAGCTTTAAAGCAAGCTTGGAAACAGAAACATAAATATGCAACTATATGACGTTTAGTCACCTCGGGTGGCATCATACTGGTAGCAGCTTTCATTTCCTTTACTTCACTCAATGTTCCGAACAGGCAAGGCTCCAAGACTTCCAGGAAGTGTAGACGCTTCCATGTCCCCTGCCCACTTCCCACACATGCCTACTGGTCACTGAGGCAGCGCATCACTAACCAATACCAGGGTTTGCCAAATCCTTTTCTAATCAGAATGATCCTGGCATTTGGGCAAAGCGAGAATCTGAGATTGCGGGAACTGCTACGTCTACTGCTCAGTTTGTTTCTTCCAGCAGCTGCGCCCCCCTTGGAGATGATAGACAGGAATAGCGGGAATGGCCATCTACAGTAAATGCCGAGATGATTCCACTGCCGTTACTCCATGCGGATTTTCCCATAATCCCTTGCTAATAAACATGGAGCTAGCCGTGCTACTGTAAAGGTCACGCAATTCTCTCCCCGCGAGTAATCAGTTTTCCCCAATACAGGCGTTCGGTATCTCTTACCTTTTCCTCTAGAAAAGGCGTATTGACAGGGAAGCAGGACCAGAAATGGCGCAGCAGCTCGCCCAACGCCACGTATAAATGCTTGAGTTCAGACTGGATGTCACTTGGCACCATCTCTGTAAGGGACAGACACACGTCATTGCAGAGCCTGATGGAAAACAAAGTAAAATTCTTTGTGTCCTAAGGAGCAAATACACGTCTGAGATATATGGGAGAAAGTGTCTCCCTCCCCCCGCTACAAAGTATAAAGTTATTCGGCTTCACGGAGAACATGAGGGACCATAAAAAGGTGCCATGGACTGTGTGCATCTATAGATCACCAAATCCTAAAGAGAGTCCTAACATAGCTAGTAGCTAAAGTCAAAGAGGGGAATGTATCATATTTGGAGCAGACAGAATCTGGAGCACTTACACTTGGCATCCAATCAGCTTCTATCTTTCCATTTTCAAAGCTTAAAAAGGAGAACTATGAGGTGAGTGAAAATCACTGAATGAAACTGTCACAGGTCATCTCAATAGATCGAGAAGTGAGCGAACGCATACCGTCGCTTGCTCACTTCCCGATCATATCCCTGCAGAGAGCCGTGACTGTCACTCATGGCTCCCTGCAGGGATTCCACCCCCCTCCTCCCCGCTCCGATCCTCCAGCGCTGACTGGCGGAATGGACGGGGGAGGGCACAGCTGGCTCTGACACTGGATAGGCAGAGCCAGCTGTCACTCACGCAGCTGGGTGGATCTCGACAGTAATGTCGGGATCCGTCCCGGTTGCGGCGGTCTCAGTATACCGCGAGCTGTAGCCCGCTATATACTGAGCTTAGGGTCACGAGAGGAGGTTAATATATGTCCTGCCCTTACCCTGGGGAGAACAGAGGAAAAACACAGACCCCATAGTTCTCTTAACTAAACAAACTGAAGAGAGAAGCTGATTGGTTACTATAGGCAAGTGCTTCAGGTGTGTTCTGCTCCAGTGATGCGTTTTTTAGAAGGTCGATTGCCGTCAGTGGGGAAATTTGTCCTCTCCATTTATTCTGATGACCACAGTCACCGAGACAAAGTGATGAGGAATCCAACATTTTACAGCCGTCACCAGAGCATGAGAAGAGGGGGGTAAAATCTCCCAACTGGGAGATTTGGGGGAAGACACTATGCATGTCCATATGTGGTGGGAGAGTCCGGTCACGGGTCGCTTTTGGTATCAGGTGTATGGTAAGCTTGATTTGGCTCTGGGATTTACACCACAGGAGTCCTTATGTTGCCCTTTTTAATTTTCAAAATATTTCTTTATTAGTTTTCCAAGTTTCACATATCACAAAAATACAGATAACAAAAAACAATACATATCCCTCAGATTTACCAAAATACATATATTGTATAATATCGCAGTCATGCCATTCCTCTACATTCATACTTCCATCCAACAAGAAGCAACATATAGCACTAAAACCGTTCTCACCA
>NW_017306278.1:3751964-3754756 GCF_000935625.1 Nanorana parkeri
AAGAGCAATTATAGATATACTTGATATTTAAAAAGAAAAGAAAAAGGAGAATCGAATCAAGTCTAAGGAGAATTTGCTTAGGAATGATCCCTATAAATATCTGAGGATCTCCCGTGAACTCATATAATCCCTCCAGGGGCTCCACCTCTCGCCAAATTTCGTATGTCTATCATATAAACGAGCTATAAGCTCTTCAGATCTCATAACATTGTTTAGTTCTTCAACCCTCTGGGGGGGACTAGTTGACTTCCAATGTCTAGGTATCACTGCCCTTGCAGCTGCGAGGATCGGGCCTAGGAGACCTTTTTTCAATACCCCGAACGAGCCATGGTGTAGAGACAGCAGAGCAAATGTTGCCCTTTTTAAATCAAAACCAGCGGGCTTCGCCGAGACCCAATTTGAAAAGCTCCAGAAAATGTAGCTAATCATTGCCTAAATTGTCTACGTCAACTGCAATCTGGTCCCTTTGGACTGATACCTTTTTTTCTCCGCTGCTTTTTCTAGGGAGACCTTAGCCCAGGGGTAGCCAAATTCTGGCCCTCCAGCTGTGATGGAACTACAAATCCCATGAGGCATTGCAAGATTCTCACAGCCATGACTACCGGAGAGATGCATCATGGGGTTTGTAGTTTCACCACATCTGGAGGGCCAGAGTTTGGCTACCCCTGCTTAGCCCTTTGCCCAGGTGGTCCCGGAATAAGGGGATTGAGGCGTGGGGAATATGTAACATATTGACAACCTTTTTTTGTGGCTCCTTCCCTCATGTGTTGTGCCTTCTATATGATCCTCCCCTGCCTAATTTTACCCCCATTCCTGTATTTCGTTACTCGTTTGATGGTTAGAGTTATGCTCCATCTCTGCCTCGGTCCAATTCATCTTTGTCCATGTTCGGTAGCTTGCATGTGGGGGGGGGTTACCTTTCTCTTTGCCCATGTTAGGCAACTTACAGTTTATCTTTTTTAACCAGAACAGCCATAGCCCCAGTAGAAAAGCCTGTCCCCCGCCAGCATGCTGCAGAGAAGGACCTTGCTCACTGTGTGGAAGCAGTGTTCTCCCTACAGAGGTCCGGCTGAGTCAGATATAGTTTTTGCTCCTTGAATGCAAAATCTTAGTTTATTTTCTTAAATGAAAACCAGCCACAGCCTTAGTAGAGAAGGCCTGTCCCCTGCAAGCATGCTGCAGTGAAGGACCCTTGCTTTCTGTGTGAAAGCAGTGGTCTCTCTGCAGAGGTTCAACATGCACCCTACTCAGCTCTACAATTACCAAAGCTCATGCTGATTGGAGAGCCCTGGCTCCCACTCTCAAACAGTGGTCTCTCTGCAAAGCCCCTGCCATCAGCAAAGCTCATACTTCCTACAAATAAGAGTTCCAACTCAACAAGGGGTGTGTCGGGTATCTGCAGAGGGACCACTGCTTCCACACAGAGCAAGCGTCCTTCATTACAGCTTAAAAGCCAGTGCATTTTTTTTTAAACAGTTTAAAGCAATATTGAAATCTCAGCAACTAGAAGTGGAAGAAGAGAAGACTCACGGTTTATGGCTTGCTGGGCCCCTCCCTGCATCAGGGCCCCTCCTGGTGAGAGAGCCGAGATGGTGCCACTAGCAGCCGAGCTTGAAAGAACCTACGTCATAAGAAACAAGAAAGATTAGCAGTCAGATTCTCTTGTTGGTGCTCACATCACATCCTCCTATATAGAACCAACTACAGACAGGAGACAGAAAAACAAGCTGGCACAGGGCAAACCTGCATGTTTGTGCCCGCAGAGGAGGGGGTGCTGTAGGCACTGCCTGACTTCCACCCTTGATAGTCAGCTTTACCTGTGCAGACTTGACCCAGGAGGGTGTGCCAGTTATTTTGGCAATTCATTCACATTTGTATTTCAATGCCTTTCCATGCTTTGATTATTCTAAATGTAAGATATTCCTTCAAGTGGTTATATGTTAAATCAGGGAAGGTTATTAGCATTCCTAAAAAGAGGCCCTGTCACAAGGCAATTTATTTTAACAACAGTCTTCCCATAAAATTATATGTGCCTGCAACAAATTTTATGCGAGTTATTATACCTGTAAAAGGCTTCCTTGTGTAGCTATTCAAAGGCCCCGAGACTGCTGCTGGGCACTGCCATCTAGGATGAGATGTCAAAATATCGGCAGCCCCAAATCACTCAACTGGCACTCTATATTATTCCCCTACGATCTGCCCCCCCCGATTCTACATAAAGGGTTTAAGTAGGGAGTAGCTGGGTCAGCACAGACTGTAAATTAAGAGGGTTATGACATGCAAAGAGGGCCGGGCAAGGGACTCTTCCTGAAGTTACATTTTCTAGCAAGTCCAAATGGCACATTGCAAGTAAATAGAAGAATGGTCATGGGAAAAACACTGCAAATAAGCAGTAAAAATCGTCTATAATTCATATTAATTTCCTGTCTACAATTTGCTCACTGCCTACCTGAGTTAGACGTGGTACGTAATTGTCCATTTGATTTTTAATACTGTTTAGAGAATAAAGAATATCCTGACCGGTTGCATATTGTTGGGAGTGGACCGGGGTTGGACCATGATAATACCTAAAAATCAGAAACAGAAATGTATAGTTAACACAGAGAATGCAATATGACCAACAATGGCAGATAATCAGCCCGGAAAGAGAAAAGAGGGTGTGCAAAAGGGGGAAGAGAGGAAAGAGAGGGGGGGAAAGAGAAAGGGGCATGCAGAATGAGAAAAAGGGGAGCACAAAAGAGAAAAAAAGGGGGGCCCCAGATAGAAACATAGGGGGACACACAGAGATTGGG
>NW_017306278.1:3755210-3767993 GCF_000935625.1 Nanorana parkeri
GGGTTGAGGGGGGTAAAAAGTAGGCAAGCGAGCGAGGCACAAAAAGTACCCTGCTTCCTCATTGAGCGGGACCTGTAGCCAGTGAAACATGCCAAGCATTATCTAGGCTTCCGGCATAAACCTTCTTTGTGGCTCTCTGTATTTGGTCACATGACAGCTCGGTACTGCAAACTATAGTGGTGCTGGACTGCGCTCTGCCAGGTGCTGGGTCTGCAGGTCTTAACAGTTAGCAGTCAATTATATAACACCTGACAGCGGTCACTGACCGAGTCCAGATCTCATCAATGTCTAAATAAGGGAGTATGACCAAATCATGTTAAGGTTACCGGCCCAGGGTACAAGTTCCCCTTTGCCCGGTTCTCCTCGTGCCGTGTAGTGAACTTTGATTGTCTGCTATGTAGTGACACTTTGTCCCGTGTAAAAGGATCAGCCTGTATCTGTCCAGATGATGACTTTCTGCAGGCTTGTACCAACATTACCAGTGGAAGGCAGGCATCCAATGCAAAGCATGACCCGTGAATGCCATAATTACCTATCGGATTTCTTGAGATTAAGTGCTATTGGCTTTAAACCATTACGTTCTCCCAGATCTTCATAGTCAATGGCCTCCTGCAGCTTCACCTACAAAAGAAATCCTTTCAGTATTGTGGGATGAAGAACAGACCTGAGACACCACTATAGACTATACCTGGGCTTATCCAATCAATAAAATACTCCAAACTGTACTATTTCATAGCAACCAATCTACAATCATCCTTCATTGTGTCAAGTACTCAAACTAAGGCTGGGTTCATGCTTGTTTTTCAGCTCTTTTTTTTTTTGTAGTTTCACTTTTAATCTTCCCGCCGCTCACAAGGGACGGAACCTGGTAGTCGGCAGCCGCCGGAGGACACAGCGGGGATTGCAAGGTAAGACCTGTACGCTGTATTCCCGAGTGTGGCTCGGGGTTACCGCTTTGTTAACCCCGAGCCACACTCTGGAATACCAATGGCAACACGCGGCAAAACGCCCCAAAGAAGCTCCTGTACTTCTTTGGGCGTAGGGCGTTTTGCAGCGCGTTCCTACACGCTGTAAAACTCCCAGGCGGGAACCATGCCCATAGGCAATCATTGGTTTTCACATGTTGAGCGTTTTACAGCGTGTAGGAACGCGCTGTAAAACGCCCAGGTGTGAACCAGGCCTAAAGGGGAACTCTTACCAGTTCCTAGGAACACAGATCTGCATACTCACACAGCTCTTTGTGCTGACCAAACAAAATATTTCTCGCACCTTTTATGCAATACAGACACAGAGAGTCCATTCTAATGTTAACTGGAGGCTCTGATAATCCTCTTTAGCTTCTTTTGCAGACACAAGATGTTACTGAAACCCGCAGGGCAGCAGCTGCCTGTATTGGGATTCTTACCTTCTTTACAGGCGGCTGAAAGAAATCCGAGTCCCGAGAATTGCCGTCTGTGCTACTCGTCTCGCTGCATTGGTCATTTTGTGCTTCTCTACAAACAGATCAAAGCACATACTCCTGTACTTCTTTGGGCGTAGGGCGTTTTGCAGCGCGTTCCTACACGCTGTAAAACTCCCAGGCGGGAACCATGCCCATAGGCAATCATTGGTTTTCACATGTTGAGCGTTTTACAGCGTGTAGGAACGCGCTGTAAAACGCCCAGGTGTGAACCAGGCCTAAAGGGGAACTCTTACCAGTTCCTAGGAACACAGATCTGCATACTCACACAGCTCTTTGTGCTGACCAAACAAAATATTTCTCGCACCTTTTATGCAATACAGACACAGAGAGTCCATTCTAATGTTAACTGGAGGCTCTGATAATCCTCTTTAGCTTCTTTTGCAGACACAAGATGTTACTGAAACCCGCAGGGCAGCAGCTGCCTGTATTGGGATTCTTACCTTCTTTACAGGCGGCTGAAAGAAATCCGAGTCCCGAGAATTGCCGTCTGTGCTACTCGTCTCGCTGCATTGGTCATTTTGTGCTTCTCTACAAACAGATCAAAGCACATTGTTATACACGCAGGCAATGCAGTCTCTAGAAATCCTCCCTGCCTGTCTCATTCATCAGGTCACATGTCCAAATGCCAAGGCTCAACAGGGGGCTTATAGCTATATTTCACTCCTTCGGTAACACTCTGGAAAGACTTAAAGCGGACCATTACCTGCTTAAAAAAAAAAAAAAATCTCAGCTCTGCACGTTGATATGAAACCATCTTACATTCATTAAACATATTTTTCATTTACTTACAATTGTTTTTTTCCACTTCCTGGTCCTATTGGGCATTAGTGATGTAATCTGTGCCCAAGTGTTACATCAGCAGAGCATTGCTTGGAAATCTCATCATTAATCTCACCAGATCTCCTCCCTGAGAGGATGTGCTTGGTCACATGTCCTAGTGACATGTGCCAGAGTCCCAGGAAGTAAAGGGAGATCTATTAATCTGCCCTCAGTAAAAATGGCCACTGTGAGAAGAATGGGGAGGAAAGAAAAAGAAGGTTTGCAATGAATACAAAGCCGGCAATTATCTACAAGTATTTGTGTGTAGATTGTCATTACTAATGTAGATCGTAGGGGAGAGCCCTCCGCACACCTCACAGCAGTCCCGGCCAATTAAGGGATGATGGTGCTCGCAGTGACATTGGTTCACGGATGGCGCCGTGCAGACACAGGAAAAGGCAGAAAATCACCAGCAGAAAATCACCAGCACTCAGTAATCAAAAGCAAGTATGTCCTTTTATTGGATAGAGGCGTCATAGAAATCAAGAAATTTGATTTCTATGACGCCTCTGTCCAATAAAAGGACATACTTGCTTTTGATTACTGAGTGCTGGTGATTTTCTGCCTTTTCCTGTGTCATTACTAAACATTTCTAAAAGTGTATTTGTTGTCATTTCAAAGATCAGGGTAAAGTTCCTCTTTAAGATTCAAATCTGAACATAGGTCCACTATAAAGGGTATGTATACCCCAAGTCCATTCTTTAGTACGTTTGTCCTCTCACTTCCTCTTGTAGCTTTCACACAGGAAATGAAGGGAAATCTCCCCATGTCCTCTCACTTCCTGTTGTGGCTTTCGGATAGGATGTAAAAGATTATAAACCTTCCCTTACGCAATCCAAAACTAGGAAAAAAAAAGGTTTTGGTTTCAGGTCTACTTTAAATGCATTATGTTCAGCTGGGTTTACAAACACTTTTTTTCTGAGATCAAAGTATAAAGAAAAATATGGAATCTGCTATGAATGGCCTCCTTCAGAAAATACTACTTCACTGGCTGTAAATGACTCGGGTGCTGCGTTATAACCTGGTAGAAAAAAAACAGACTGCTTGCTAAACAGTGTACAGACACATTCTCATCAGGTGTGTGTATAGGTAGAGACTATGGATGCACCGATAACTGTTTTTCGGTATCGAGTACCGATATTTTGTTCTCCGGTAGTCGCCGATACCAAATACCAAAGACCGAAAGTTTTATTAAGGAAGCCAGGCGGCGTGTAATTACTTGCCACCCGGCTTCCCCATTAGCAGTGAAGCCACCTCCATGCTCCTTCGTCACCAGGTGACAAGTGAGCATGGAGCTGGCTTTCTAGCCAATCAGGAAAGGTGGGTAATGACTGGCTGCCTGGCTTGTATGAGGTGTACACATACTCTTTTCGGAGACCCGCTGCCAGCACCATGGCACTGTGGTGATTAAAACGTTTTATGATGGCTGCGTTGCTGTTTTCTTTCACAGACTTTGCATTTGACGTGGATGGTACAGAGAAAATACCATATCCCTGAAAGAGAAGAGGATATTGTCTGAATCTGCTCAGAGTCCCAATTTCATACACAAATACATAATGAAAATGGTTAGAAAAATTGGGCTTACCGAGATTAAAAACAAAAAGGTAATAAAATATTAAAAGGGGACTTGAAAAGGTATAATGATATACTATATGGCCAAACTTTTGTGGACACCGAGTGTCACACCTGTATGAGCTGCTAGACATCCCACAAAACCACGGCCATTAAGATGTTACAGCTTAAACAGCCTAGGTACAGGATTTTGGAGGGTATCTGAGGGAATTTGTGCCCATTTGTGAGGTCAGGTACCGAGGATGGATAAGAAGAGCTGGCTTACAAACAGCATTCCAATTCATCCCAGAGTTGCTCAGCAGGGTTGAGGTCAGGGCTCTGTGCAGGACACTCGAGTTCCTCCGCCCCAAACTCATTAAAACATGTCTTTATGTAGCTGGCTTTGTGTCTAGTAGCAGTCATTCTGCAACAGAAAAGTATTTAAGAAATGACCCACCTCATCCAGACTTTTGTCATCATGGGATGTTAAATCTAACATCGAATTCTTCACCCCTTGGGAAACCAAAGATTTTAAACCTGGAAACAAAATAAAGAAGATTAACCAGAGAGAAATGCAGAATAGTGTCTGGAATGTAATTTTCAATAAAGCCTGTGCTGAGAGATCTACAGAGGCTGCCATTGACTGAACACCCCCTAAAAATACTAGATGACCAACAATTAGAATACTGATAAAGAAAGTCATAAACAGACCTGCCAGGTCTCGAAATTAAAGCTGACCTCCATCCTGCCCTTCAGTCTTGCACAGTTGTACTGGCTCCGCTCCTGGACTGATATATTGCTTCCTCTGATGTCACTGCACACTGGGAGCTTTTCACAATGTACATTAGAAGCTGCAGCAGGTCAGATGGAGCCCAGATCATTTCCTGGCTGGAGGACATCCAGCAAATTTTAGCCCTCTCCTTCCCTGACCGGCACTTTTTAATTGGATTTCAGTTCTTTAAATCATGGAGGCTCAGCATTTATTTGTGTCCTTTACATCTGCAGGAGGTCAGCTTTATCTGATTTTTGTCTTGGTTCAGCTAAGACATCCTAATGAGGGGGTGATGCCAAAGTCAGGATCAAGGATTGAAAGTTGCAGTCCATTCCACATTTGCTATAAAAGCAACAGCAGTAGATGGACTGCAAAATCTACTTGAAGAGATGTAATCAGCACACGGCTGAGTGTGAAGTCACTAAACGTAAGTGTCAGAAACATTCCAAGCTCTGCAATCTGCCATAGGTGTGCATGAACCTCAAGGCTTCTCTTACCTTTCTCATCTATCTTGGCGCACTCAGCAAACAAGTCTTTCGATCCCGTGTTGAGGCGGTCTCTGTGAAAATAATGTGACTGGAAGAATCGAGTCCAGAACTCTTTCTCTGTCATGTTGTGGGGGACATTCTCGTCGTATTTTAGCTTCACTGGAAAGAAAAAAAAACAATTGTTAGTCTTTTCTATTCAGATATATCCAGCCGAGCCGCTGCCTTCTTTTGTGTTCATTGAAGCCTCTCTTTTCCTACGCTGCAGCATTTGAATGTTCCTTAGGGTCCCCGCGTCTATACACAGTGTATAGAACGTGATGATTTACGGGACCTTGCAGCAGAAAGGAAGAGAGCCTCCAGGGACCGGCCTGGAAGCAAGCTGGCTCCTAGAATCAGGTGAGAATAACCTTTTCTCTTTTTTTAGCACCAAGACAAAAACAAGCACTTAACTCTTGCATTGCGGGGGGGAGGGGGGGGGGGGGGGTGTGTAGCCCCACTGCAAGGGTTGAGAAAAATTCTGCCTGGGAGTTCGTTATTTTGATTTCAAGCGGATTTGGGAAGGGTGTATTTTAAGCTGAAATCGGAAGCACCAGTTGGGTCCCCTCCCTCTACCCTTTAACGGCCAAAAGGAAGCTGAACGTGATTGGAAGTCCCACCCCTTTTAAAAGTAGCATCCTCCAATTAGAGGGATTCAGCTCCTCCCTCTTGCAGCAGCAGGTGAAGCAGACATGGAAGAGGCATGAGGCCCTACCATATGCAATTCTTGTCAGAAGATGTCCTGGGGGGGTCAAGAAACAGCCCTCCCTATGGAGATTGAACCACTGAGGGCAGCAGGAGAACCAGAAGCCCAACACTCTCAGATGTGTCGTCCCTCCTCATGTATCACTTCCCCCTCCCTTTTAGATTGTAAGCCCTCAGGGACAGGGCCCTCCTTACCATCTTGTCTTGAATTGTTATTGTAATGTCTGCCCTATATTGTAAAGCGCTGCGCAAACTGTTGGCGCTCTATAAATCCTGTATAATAATAATAATAATAATAATAATAATAAGTCAGACTGTACAAAGTTTTCAGCATGCGATTCCTCTTTATTACAGAGCAGATCGGTGACGAGGGGCAGCAGGAGAAGTAGGTACCCACAGATTCTGGACAGTTTGTACTGTGAACTCTACTTCCTTTTAAAGCATCTACCATACACAAACACTTGCCTGCAGGATAGGTGCGGAATATGGACTCAATGATATCTGTAGTGAGGTTGTATCTCAGGCCGTTGCATCCATCCGTCTGGGGGCGAACATCCGCCTTAAAAAAAACAAAAACTTGTAAATTAGAGTTGCTATTTAATTAGATTGCCGAGCTACGAAATATGCAGCACAACAGAAGATCTTTTGTTTGTCTCACACATGTAGCCATGTATTATCTTGCATCCTCTTCTCCGTTCTCATGCGTCCTTCTTATTTCATTGCGTCTTATCTAACTAAATTCCATTCCCATGCCAGGACACGCCTCCTATTTTGCTATAAATCTACACTCCTCTTTTTTCCAATAGACGAGAACCTTTTTTTGCTTCCTGAGAGTGAAGTGTTGTCCATACATATGGATTATTTGGGAATTGTCATACACAGCAGATTATCGGCTTTAACAATAAGAACAACCTTATAGAAATGGTCAAATTGCCACCCTTACGGACAGCTAAAAAGATCATTGGTGTTCTGCATCCATAACTAGGCCATTTGGGTGTTGGCCCTATAACTATGCAAGCACTAACAGATGGGGGGAGGGGGTCAATCTGCCCAAGTCTTAATAAACCCCCATCATCCTCTGGAGATAGGCTGCTCTAAACAATCTGACAGATTGAGGCAGAAATTACAGCCAGACAATCATAAAAGGTTATAATTTTTCAAAGCTGAAGGATCAATGTAAGCAGCACTGTCAGAATGCCATTAATTCGTGCAATGTCCTTTTAAAGGGACATACAATGGTTATGAAACAAACATCGGTGTCATTGGACAGAACTGGTAGAAGTTCTGAGTGACTGATAAGCCATATACTAGTTTCAGGGCATTGGCACTATCCCCTCGTCACTTGAACTGGTATGAATGATGAACCTTTCATGTACCTGGATGGACCCACTCACCAGAAAAGCTGCGGAAATCCCCACTTCCTGCTTGCTGTTAGACACGGCGTTGTCCAGGGAGTTTAGATTAAGACGATTGGCCCAAAACTCCTCAGCGCTGATCACCTGGCTGACGACAAGGTCTTTGTAGAGTTGGAACAAGACTGGGTCCTCCTTTAACATCCTTGGGGAACATAAAAGAGAATCTGATATCTGACATTAAACAAGGTATGAGGGAGCGATGGAAGAAAACAGACTGTATCCATGGTGACTAGAAAAAAACATGGCTGTGCTCCATTGGTGAACAACAAGTGAGCAGATAGGGAAACAAAGCACAAACGGAGGAGACTGGGAAAGGACATTCCTGGCGGTGATGTTGAGCCTTACATATGAACGGCGTACCAATATGGTTGGAAGGATAGGACAGATATAGATAGGAGCAGCTCTATTTATTACATAGGCAGCCTCTGCTTAGCATTACTGCACAGCGACTTTGTTTTTCTGTCTCTCTAAAAGCGCAATTCCAAATCTGATGGAAACGGTCCCACTTTGTGACTTAACCCTTATCTTTACAGTCATTAGTGAGAAGGTAGACCGCGATCCCTGACACGCAGGGATAAAACATGAAAATCACATCCAATATTACTTTCAGGTCAGACAACAATAAGTCACTGAAATAAAACTAAAGTCCCTCTATAGAAAGACTGCGGGACGTCACAGAACCATTCTTCTACAAGGTTCATCCCATTCCCCCCCATACCTGTTCTTCTCCTCCAGCTCCTTGTTAGCCTTCCTCTTGAATTTAGGGAGCAGCTGTAGCAGAAGCTCTTTTACTGCATCTCTTTCTTTTATTGCTGTGCTATCATTAGAAAAATGAAAGTTTGTTGTTTCTCCCACGTGGAGGACAAGTTGCAGCTGGACTTTTGATTTGCCGTCGGGGCTGATCTTTTGACCTGAAAGCAAACAGATGCAACCAGACACTGGTAAATCAAAAGGGCTCAAAATACCCTCTCAGTGATGTCACCGGTCTCTAGTGAGTGGATAGGTTGCATCCTCAGTGATGTCACCGGTCCCTAGTGAATGGATAGGCTGCATTCTCAGTGATGTCACCGGTCTCTAGTGAATAGATAGGCTGCATTCTCAGTGATGTCACCGGTCTCTAGTGAATAGATAGGCTGCATTCTCAGGGATGTCACCGGTCTCTAGTGAAGGGATAGGCTGCATTCTCAGTGATGTCACCGGTCTCTAGTGAATGGATAGGCTGCATTCTCAGTGATGTCACCGGTCTCTAGTGAATGGATAGGCTGCATTCTCAGTGATGTCACCGGTCTCTAGTGAAGGGATAGGCTGCATTCTCAGTGATGTCACCGGTCTCTAGTGAGTGGATAGGCTGCATTCTCAGTGATGTCACCGGTCTCTAGTGAATCGATAGGCGGCATTCTCAGTGATGTCACCGGTCTCTAGTGAATGGATAGGCTGCACTCTGTGATGTCACAGGCCTTCTTTGTGACGCAAGTTGCTAATAAATGGTTAGTATATTATGTACATGTAAAGCTGATCACTAAAACCTCATACATTGACATGTTGTTGTAATCTCAAGTAACTTTCAATATTTTCAAAACTGCAGCTTTCATTACATCAAGCCCTGGTAATCCTGCCATAAGGGTCCTTCTTTTGGTCAGTGCCTCTTATAAGGTGATAATGCTCTGTCCCTGTCTCCCAATTGTGCTCCTGCTTTAACAATGTCCTTCCTTCTGAAGGGGGGCTACTTTTGTTCCCCATGGTCCCTGCGTGTGTTGTAAAGTAGTCACCGCTCCAAACTCATCCCGGGATGGACTACAATCTTAACACAAACTTGTAAACTAAACATGAGATCCCGGGAGCAAGCTTGGGCTTTACTGAATCTGATATTTTGGTGCAGATCTATGGATCAGCTCAGATCAATAACTATTCAGCGATGAGGAAGCCACTATATAGAACAACAATAAGGCTATGTCTTCTGGAAAATAGTTACAGCATGAATAAAACAAATTAAAGTCACAATAAAATAAACTTTTATGCTAACTTAGAAAGTGTACCACCTGAAATGACATTATGATTCCCCTTTATTGCCAGATCTTACTTACACTTGATGTCTGCATACATGTGGCTCACTGTGAATCGGTCCTTGCCTTCAGGGGCCCAGGCGATCCTTTCTGCCATCAGGTAAAGGGCCCCATCTTGTTTCTTCTGACGCACCTTCTTCACGATCAGTAACACTTCTTCGGATGATGTGGCCATGGTGGCAGTGCAGATGGGTGCTGGGGAACGTGGACAAGACGTGTCATACAAGAGCTCGATAACGTATGGAAAGCCAATAAAGAGCAGACGGGATGAACTAGCAGGAGTAACGTAACGGATAATCTGATGAGTCCTAACACAGCAAGGTGCGCGGATCAGAACCGTGTCAGCCAAAACACACATTCAGATTAACCTATTAAGGATGTGCACGGTAACCATACAACCATGTACGCCTTGGTGACGACAGTATACAATAGTTTACAGTGTAACTGCCCCGACACTCAGCATCTCTACCCTGATACATTCAGTTGCTCCTTTTGCCAACATTCACTACTCCACATGCTAAATGCCTGTGTGCCCTGCCACGAGCCACGGTTCCATCCTCCAACCACTACGGTACTACAGAACTCTGTGACAGAGGGGGGTCGGAGGATGGAAACTGGGTGCTTGGTGAACAGCCAATACTCCCAGAAGGGACAATTGCTGAAGACACTAACATAGGCCGCAGTACTGCACTAAAGGAGAGGTAGGAGACCCAGGCTGCCGGAGAGAGGAGTAGAACACTACTTTCTTGCACAGAATGTGCAAAAATTATCAAATTATTTTAAATTGAAACAAGCATGCATGGACGTCAGATTCCTGGAATCCCCACTGAGAAAAAGAAAATAGCTCTAGCAGCCAATCAGGCTCTGCTCTGGTACACATGTGCTTACAACACTGTGCGGCTTCAACATTGTCCAATGGGGGGGGAGTTCTTGACTCTCGGCTGAGCTGCTACTTACCTGGAGGGTGAGGAACTTGTGCTGGTCTGACAGCAGTGGCTCAGTAGTAAGCACTTCAGCCTTTCAGCACCGGGGTCCCCGAGGTCTGAATCCCAAGCAAGTCACCATTTGCATGGAGTCTGCATGTTCTTCCTGTGCTTGTGTGGGTTTCCTGACAACCTTATAGAATGCACCTTTAACCTCTTGCCGTCCGCCCGTAGTAAAAAAACGGACGGACGGCACTGCAGCACCTGCGGGTTGCCGTCTCCAAACACGAGCAATAGCAGCTCCCTTATTTATATTCAGACAACTTCCCTTGAAGCCAGACACGTATTAAACAGCGTCATATGACCACCAGCAGACAGGGATGTAAGGTGTAAAGAAGTACAATCTGTTACAGGTAAAGCATTTTAGATCTAGGGATGTCACAGGACTTATTATGAAAGCAGCTTGTCACCTATTAATTGGACTTTGACCAACTATATATTGCTTAAACACAATTATGTGTCTCAGCTTCCAGGAAGAAGCCTGGCAGCACACGGGCACCCAGGAAGAAGCCTGGCAGCACACGGGCACCCAGGAAGAAGCCTGGCAGCACACGCATACGGGCACCCAGAAAAAAACATTCAGGGCTAAGGGACAGGCTCATTGTAAAGAGACCCTGTTACTGTGTCCATTCAGGGCTAAGGGACAGGCTCATTGTAAAGAGACCCTGTTACTGTGTCCATTCAGGGCTAAGGGACAGGCTCATTGTAAAGAGACCCTGTTACTGTGTCCATTCAGGGCTAAGGGACAGGCTCATTGTAAAGAGACCCTGTTACTGTGTCCATTCAGGGCTAAGGGACAGGCTCATTGTAAAGAGACCCTGTTACTGTGTCCATTCAGGGCTAAGGGACAGGCTCATTGTAAAGAGACCCTGTTACTGTGTCCATTCAGGGCTAAGGGACAGGCTCATTGTAAAGAGACCCTGTTACTGTGTCCATTCAGGGCTAAGGGACAGGCTCATTGTAAAGAGACCCTGTTACTGTGTCCATTCAGGGCTAAGGGACAGGCTCATTGTAAAGAGACCGTTACTATGCCCATTCAGTGCTAAGGGACAGGGTCTGTTTAAAGCCCACCCATGACCTCCTTGTACAGACCTCTCTCACAATACCCATGACTTCCAAGTATGAGGAAACATAAGTGCCTCCCATAATGAAAAGCTCAGGCCTAGTGGCAAATAGCTAGACCCAAGCACTGCAACATGACGGAAGGGTTGATGTCACCAGTCCTCCTACTCTCCAACATCAGGTATTTCAGTGACGACTGTAAAGGAGAAGGGAGTAGAAGGGGATTGCTGGAAGGTCTCGTTCCCACCTAGGCGTATTGCATATGCGCGTCTGTCGCGCGTTTTTTTACCGCGATTCGCGGTAAAAAAGTTGCTCGACCGTCGCGCGTTTCCGAAGGCTACTTGACTGTATCCCAATGGAAACGCGCAACAAAAACGGCCCAAAGTAGTACCTGTACCTTTTCAGGCGTGGGCCGTTTTGTAGCGCGTTAGGGACGGGCGGAAATACGCCAAGGTGGGTGTGACGACATGGTGATGAGTTTATAAGTTAAATGTGTATTGGTGTTGGGTTATGTTTTGAGTGCGTTATGCTGAGTGACCTGGTTATGTAAAGACTATCAGCACCATCCCTCGTTATCTCCCATTGTTCTCTGAGGGAGCTCAGAACAATGACATTCTGACCAGGCTCCTGCCATGGCTGTCTGGAGCTATTTAGCAGGTGGACACCTGTGGTGTTGTGAAGACAGGATTTCTGGGGAGGGGAAGGGGGATGTGATGGGATTATAATCTGATCTGATCACTTTCTGTATAAAAGTTTGTGCAGTTTCTCAATAAATCAGAGTTTGTTTACCCTACACTGAGTCCCGACCAGTGACTGGGGAAACTGGGAGCTACAGATCAGCGGGTTCCAATATCTCCTCAGCAAGGAAGAAGACAGCGGCGGACATACTCATCCTGAGTACGGGGGTCCGTCACATTGGTGGCAAGCGGTGGGATGCTCTTCCTTGCCTAAGGAGACATTCAAACCACCACCGGGACCAAGTTTGCTGCGGACATAGGAGAAGAGCCACAGTTGCCTACGGCCATGGAAGCGCTGGCCCAGCTCGACAATCCTGGTTCTGCCCAGGATATGCTGGGAAGGAGAGACGCTTTACGCCGGGAGATCTGGAGGGAGACTCTTCAACTGCAGCAGCACTATTGTGGCAAGGTCCTCCCTACATCCAAGGAACGATACTGGCTGCAATGGGACTTGCGTGTGCCTTTCCTGGGAGAGCAGCCCCGGGAGGAATGGCTGTTGGAGCTGGATTGGCTGCTCCAAACGGAACTGATGCTGGACAATGGGTATCGGGCCCTGCAATGGTATGTCACCCAATTGTGTCCATGGCTGGAGAACAATGATCCCACAGAGGGCTATGACTTCGGCGGCCCGGGACTTATATTTGAGGCGCTCCAGGAGGATCCACAATTTGGGAGTGCACAGGAGTGGAG
>NW_017306278.1:3768046-3787491 GCF_000935625.1 Nanorana parkeri
TGGATGGAACATATGGACTTATACTGCCTGACAAATGCAGGTCCAGACCAGTTGGGGGACTGGGACCTAATTAGACTACCTTTGGGAGGGGAGAAATGTCACAGTACCCACTGTGACCTGGGCTCCTGGAGGGGCCTGGCAGCCAGCCTCCTCCCCAGCGACTACGGACCTAAGATTTTGGAGACCCCCTTTGTTTGGTTGAACCGGATATCCGGGGCCCATGGACGGCTGTTGCGATGGAGCCTGGCCCTACAGCCGTTCAATTTCACAATCCCGGCTCTGGAAACACAATGCTAAGGAGAATGGACTATCTCTGCAAATGGAACTGGAAGGGTGACTTAACAGCATGGACATCCCCAAGTGGACCCGTAGAGGGTCTCACCGAGTCTGCCATCTTTTAACTTGGGGGAGCTATGTGACGACATGGTGATGAGTTTATAAGTTAAATGTGTATTGGTGTTGGGTTATGTTTTGAGTGCGTTATGTTGAGTGACCTGGTTATGAAAAGACTATCAGCCCCATCCCTCGTTATCTCCCATTGTTCTCTGAGGGAGCTCAGAACAATGACATTCTGACCAGGCTCCTGCCATGGCTGTCTGGAGCTATTTAGCAGGTGGACACCTGTGGTGTTGTGAAGACAGGATTTCTGGGGAGGGGAAGGGGGATGTGATGGGATTATATTCTGATCTGATCACTTTCTGTATAAAAGTTTGTGCAGTTTCTCAATAAATCAGAGTTTGTTTACCCTACACTCGGTCCCGACCAGTGACTGGGGAAACTGGGAGCTACAGATCAGCGGGTTCCAATATCTCCTCAGCAAGGAAGAAGACAGCGGCGGACATACTCATCCTGAGTACGGGGGTCCGTCACAGTGGGAACGAGACCATTGAATACAATGGGATTTATATTTTTTAGCGTTTTGTAGAGCGTTCGTCGAGCGTAGAACGCGCTACAAAACGCTCAGGTGTGAACGAGGGCGAAAGGTAAGTATTAAGTGGTCAGACTCTGTCATTTGGCCCAGCGACAGAATCGGTCCTAAAGCCAGTCCCTGCATCAGCTTATATTGTCTTCTCTTCACTGCTCCATGCATCGTTGAGAACAAAGAGAGACAGTCTGCATATTTCTGCAAGGTTGGCCATGCTCATGGGAGTCTGGCCCACTTGGATCCCCAGCAATGTAGATAGAGACTGAGCTGCTGAGTCAGAAGGCTGCCGTCCCCCTCTAGCCGTTGGCTACCCCCGCCGCAAAAAATGGCAATATCATAATAATCATTGTATGCAGTTACATCGCAATCTGTGAACGGTTATATATAAAGGGTGTCAGACTCTGCATTCCGCTCAGCTCGTACTCTGTATTTTGAAACGGCTCCGTCTGCAGCAGAATAATATGGACTTTGCATCACGCTGGCTATTGAGGAAGGGTGCGGGAGATCAGAGGGAAGCTCATGGCTACTTTTCTCAAGTGTTGACTTTAGCAGCAACTGCGGCAAGAACTGCAAGTGAGATACATTTTTACAATGGTGAGGATCACAGTACAATGTTGCACCTGGTACCATAGAACCCATAACCAGCATGGTCTGAGCACTGGTTTGCAAGTACTATTGTGTAGAAAGGCAGTCAGTGGGAATGGGTATGGGGAGGCGTCATACTGTAAGGTAGAGCCAATCTGTGGTGGGTCTTCAGGGCTTCTATATCAAAATAAAGGGAGTCTCAGTCCCTGTGACCAGCCTGCGTTGCATCAGGGCTTGCAGCCAGCACTAGGAATGCATAGGGCCTGCCTGGAGTGGGGCTCCTGTATTACAGTAAATGAATGTCCCTGTGCTGTAACAACCCACAGGGCTGTCAAAGGGAATAGGTAAGGTACATCATAGTGTATAAGTTAGGGCCAGTCTGATGCTTTTAGGGGCCCCTATTACTATGTAAAAATAGCAGCACCTATAACCGCCATGTATTGTAATAGGGCATACAACAGTCACTGGGAATGGTTATTTTACGTTATGATGTACAAGACAGCGCTGGTCTGTAGGATGTGCTGCTATTAGAATAAATAAGGTAAATGTCCCTATGACTACCCTTACGTGGTACCACGGCACCTCTGCAGAGGGTACTACTACAATAAATAGGGTAGAAGCCCCTATCTACACTTTGCTGTACCAGGGAACCCAACTGTCACCAACAATGGCTAGAGTATATTATAATGAAGGAGGTATGGCCAGTCTGTAGTGAATATTCAGGGGCTCCCCTATTACATATGGCCACCCTGTACTGTACCAGGGCATCCAGCTGTCACTGGGAATGGGTAGGGTATATTATAATGTATACGGTAATGCCAGTCTGCAGATGGCTCTATAGGGATCCCCTGTTAAAACAGATAAAGTGGAATGCTTCAATAACCACCCAGTGCTGTACTAGGGCACCCAGCTGTGACTGGGTATGGCATATTACAATAAATAAGGTAGTGCCAGTCTGCAGCTCCCCTATTGTCATAAATAAGGTAGCAGCCCCTACGGCCACCGTGCGCTGTATCAGGGCACGCGCTGTTGCTATTGGTGACGGGTGAGGTGTAATAAAGGAAGATTAAGGCAGATATGGGGGCTCCTCTACTACAATAAATAAGGTGAATGTCTGTATCACTTGTCATTGTATTACGGTACCCCAGCTGTCGCTAGGGGTGACGAGTGATGTACAGAGTTGGATGAATATCGTACAGGACAGTGACGGCTCTGCCCCTGAGGCTCCCGCATCAGGTTATGTAAAGCCGGAAGCTGTGTGGGTGGCTCAGCGGTGTATTAGGCTACGTACAGACGGTAGACAAGCGGGCAGGGAGACACATACCGCTCCGGTCAGGCGCGCACGCACAGCGGCTCCATGCTCCCAGGCGGCCCCTCTCGCCGCTTCCACTTCCCTTCTTCCAGCTCTGCGTACGGAGCGCAGCACGACCCAAACCAGACTTCCCCACAGGCTGGCATGCATTGGCTACCGGGAGTCACATGACAGCTCTGACAGCCAGCTAAGGTACCGGGCTGCTTATTGGCTAACACCGGTCACCTGCCAGCTGAGGGCAGAGCGGAAAGAGGAGAGCGGTGGGTTGGTCCGCTGCCGTCACGTGGTAGTTGGAAACCCTGCAATCATTGAATGAATTCTAGAAGGTGGGCGGGGCTGGGGAGAGTTGGTTTCCGGGGAGTATAAACGTGACGCTTGTCCTCCACCAACAAAATGGCCACCCTTGTGCTCTACCTGTCTACCATACCTGGAAACGGCCAGTCCCCTGCCAACATGCTGGAGAGGAGGGCACTTGTTTTCTGTGTGGAAGCAGTAGTCTCTCTGCAGCAAGAGCTTTACGAATTCCAGAGCTATAGATCTGACTCAGCAGGGAGACATGTCGGACCTCTGCTTACACAACGTAAGCAAGGGTACTTCTCTGCAGCATGCTGGCAGGGGACAAGGTTTTCCCTTACCCCTTCCCATTAAGCAGACATGTTCCACTGTTGTCACCATCAGGGAACCTGCCACTGGAGCCAAATCCTGAGGAGAAAAGGCTGTCCCCTGCCAACATGCTGCAAAGTACCCTTACTCACTGTGTGGAAGCAGCGGTCTCTCTGCAGCATGAAGCATGAGCTTTGCTAATTGCAGAGCTATATATATGACTGGGGGGGTGTTGGACCTCTGGAGAGAGACCACACAGAGAGCAAGGGTCCTTCTCTGCAGAATGATGTCAGCGGATGGGGTTGTAAACTAAGGAAGTGGCTGGTTGTTGTGGAACTACAAGTACCATGAGGCATTGCATGACCCTGACAGCCACAGGCATGACTCCCTGAGGCAGAGGCATGAAGGGATTTGTAGTTTCAGCACAGCTGGAGTGCCTTAGTCGCCTACCCATAGAATTTCATATTGTACATGTAAGTTTCACATTGGCCACAAGGTGGCGGTCTTCTCTCACATTGTAATAGATTCATCCGGCCTCAAATACAGGGAATGGTTGGAAAGTTTCTGATGCAATAAAAGGATATTACCAGGAAGCTGATGATCCTTTTATCTCACCACAAACTTTCCTCTCCTGCCTGTGAGGGGTCTTTGTTTTTTGGAAGGAATTGATGAACGCACATTTTATCCCTGGTCACACATCGGCAGAATCTGATCTGAACCCCCCTTCCCTCCTGGTCATGAATATTGTGTTTTCATGATATACCTTATTGTATACTCAGTGACATCATCACTGGGTCCCTGTGCTTCCATGTGCAATACAGACAGATCATGACTTGTGGCAGGGGCCAGCAGGTACATAGCTGTACATAGCTTCCTGAAAGCAGGAAGCTGTGGTAATGGCCACATGTGATGCTGAGCCTCCATGACAGAAAGAACCGAAGTCCATTCTCATCTCTCTCTCTCTCTCTCCCCCTCTCTCTCTCCCCCTCTCACTCTCCCCCTCTCTCCCTCTTCCCCCCTCCCCCTCTCTCTCTTCCTCTGTGTGTCTCTCTCACTCAATATTCTCAATGTTCTTGGGGTATTTCCTCTTAGGATCCAATGTTCTTGGGGTATTTCCTCTTGGGATCCAATGTTCTTGGGATATTTCCTCTTGGGATTCAATGTTCTTGGGGTATTTCCTCTTGGGATCCAATGTTCTTGGGGTATTTCCTCTTGGGATCCAATGTTCTTGGGGTATTTCCTCTTGGGATCCAATGTTCTTGGGGTATTTCCTCTTGGGATTCAATGTTCTTGGGGTATTTCCTCTTGGGATCCAATGTTCTTGGGGTATTTCCTCTTGGGATCCAATGTTCTTGGGGTATATCCTCTTGGGATCCAATGTTCTTGGGGTATTTCCTTTTAGGATCCAATGTTCTTGGGGTATTTCCTCTTGGGATCCAATGTTCTTGGGGTATTTCCTCTTGGTATCCAATGTTCTTGGGGTATTTCCTTTTAGGATCCAATTTTCTTGGGGTATATCCTCTTGGGATCCAATGTTCTTGGGGTATTTCTTCTTGGGATCCAATGTTCTTGGGCTATTTCCTCTTGGGATCCAATGTTCTTGGGGTATTTCCTCTTGGGATCCAATGTTCTTGGGGTATTTCCTCTTAGGATCCAATGTTCTTGGGGTATTTCCTCTTGGGATCCAATGTTCTTGTAATATGTTACATCCAGTACTGCTGATATTCAGCAGAGACCTCCATACAACAACATGTATCACACATTCTAAATTCCATTCGATTCAACAACATAATCTGTATACCATATATTAAAAACATTCACCGGGGTATTATTTACAGCTTTCTAGGTGAATTCTGATACATTCGCACAGCAATCTGTATAATAGACCCCGAGTGTGATCCCCGTTGGATGCAGAGCGGGGCCCCTTGTTTAACACACAGAGGGGCCAGATGGCGGACTGCAAGCGAAGCAATGTACGGTGACCCTGAATCCCCCCCGCTTGTTATTTTTCTCCTTCATTGAAGACACAAAGCCGACATTCCTCTGTAAATCCTTCCAGCGCGGAGGAATGGAGGGCGAGGGAACCTGAGAAAATACCCAACCAGGCGTCAAATCTCATCATCTCTGTGATTGCACTCCGCGCCTCGCTGCACCGCCCGCCGCCATCTACTGCCTGACGCGTTCAACGTTCTAATACGGACGCCCTGATTGGTACGGTCCGACCTGGAGCATTGTGGGATTGCTGGTCAACTCGCCGTCTCACTGTCACAATAGGGGGGACAATTGGAGGAGGAGCCACTCAGGGGCGTCCCGAGGACGGGTGTCACCCAATCTCTAGACCGGGTGACACTCCGCCGTGTCGTCATCGCGCGTGCGTGTGACTTCACCTCGTGTGTGCCTGATGACGTAATCGCGCATGCGCGGCCATCTGATTGACGCCTGCCCACGATCATCTTGGTGATGGATGCCGGCAGAGAGAGGAGGGGACGTTCACCCGGCGGGATGAGGTATGCCGCCGGGGTCCCCTCCTCTCTCCTGACACTGTCGGGCTCTCGGTCCGTGACCGACTTTTTAGAGGGGGTGACACTCAAATGACTGTCGGTCATTTTGGTGTCACCCCTGCAATGGGGTAACCCGGGTGCGGGCCGCACCCCCCTGTGACGTCACTGGAGCAACTCTCTATGTAAACCCAAACAGTAAAATATCATAAAAGTCAAAATAAATCTGTACCCCACTCCTAATAACCATACCCACATATATACATATAGAAGATGCCTGTAGGTGCACCGGCACAACCCCACTCAGCCCTGTGAATATGCACTTTCTGGTGTCACCACTCTCACAGAGAGTTCAGTTCTTCTCAACTACAACTCAACATCTGAACAATGTAACATTCTCATTGCTTGCTGGAAGCAATGCATGATGGGATATGTAGTAATGAGAAGTGGAGATTGCATCACAGCAAGCAGCAGGGAAAGAGATGCAAAGCACGCTGGGGATCCAGGAAGTTGTTTGAAGTGACGGGCAGACAGAAGGCAGCGCTCACTACAGAAAAGGGATTTTTTTTCAAATATATGCTGCGACCAGTGGCGTAACATAACAATCGCCATAGCGACCCAGGCGGCCGCTATGGGGCCCGGACACAGGGGGGCCCGACCAGGGCATCCCTCTGATGCTGTGTGGGTCGCTATGCCATATCAGGGTGCTGGCTGTGTCAGCGGCTGTGTCAGTGACAGCCAGCAGCTGCGGCAGAAGAGGCCGGTTACACCGTCGTTCGCAGTGAAGGAGGAGGCGGGGCCCGCCTTAGAGCAACCCCGCCTCCTCTTACATCACTGGCCAGCGACCTAAGAGCAGGTGGGGCCAGTGATGTAAGAGGAGGCGGGGCCCGTCGATAGAAGGAGGTGGGGCCCGTCGATAGAAGGAGGCGGGGGACGGAAGAGGAGGCGTGGCCCGCGACCACGGAGGCGGACAACGCTGACAGGTAAGTGGTGTGCAGTCCATCTGAGACCCTGCAGAGCCCAATATAGAGAGTCTATGGTGGGCTCTGCAAGTGGCATAACTAGCAATCACGGGGCCCCATACAAAATTTTTCTATGGGGCCCTGTGATTTCTAGTTACGCCCCTGGCTGCGACTTTTCAACTATTTTAAGCTTGTTATTGTCATTATTAAAGTCATTTTGAGTTTTGATAAATCTCCGTCTTCCATTAAAATAATAGCTGGTGCTATGAAGGCACTTCCTGTTACAGGGTGACAACGCTCTGTCCTGGTCCCTTTTTGTGCTTTCCCTTGTCAGTCTAAGAACCCTTGAGTCATCACATCCTATACAGTGTATTGGACGTGAGGACGCCGAGGGACATTCCATCTCCAGATTGGAGGGGGATATAGGCTCCATGGACCGGTCTAGCAGCCAGCCGGGTCTGAGGTTCGGTGATAATTTATTTGTTATTTTACACCCTAGTTAACCCCTGCACTACTGCCCGGAGTTCCTTTTTAAATGTCTACTCCATGACATACAACTGGCAAGTTCCAAAAACACCTTTCTGGGCCCCTGTCTGTGTTTTGCTCCCAAATGTGAACTTTGACTTTGTTGCTTTTGGTTTGCAGAGCGCACGGTACAAAGTGCGGGTCTATAAATGAACAGCAGCCGGACCCTCCAACCTCTAACACCGTCAGGGCCACAGGTACTGAAAACCGATTCTGGGAGCACAATGTGATGTTATTTCCTTTGTTCAGATAGCGCTGACAGACTCCGTAGCGCAGCATAGCAAACACAAGGGCAGTCTTTACCGTGGGGCAAAAGGGGCAGCCCTCCGGGCCCAGTCGCTGTTCTGGAGCCCAAAGGAGCTGCCCATTAAAACCACAGCACCTTTCTGTTATACTATGTGATTGGCATTGCATAGTGTTGCTCCGCCCCCTGCCACATGCCGCGTAGTGTGACCACGTAGCGTGTCACTTCTCATGCGGGGTCACGTCTCCCTTTGGGGATGGAGAGCAAAATTGCATGGCGGGGTATGGCGAGTAGGGGCGGGGGTTGCCCTAGAAAATGTTTGCCCAGGGTCCAATCAATATTAAAGACGGCCCTGGCACTAATACAACCTAACTCTCCACCCTACCCCAGCCTGCACAGGAGCTTACAATCTAAGGCTCCCTCCAGTGCTGACATGTTTCAATGTCTCAGCACTTGGTGACATAATCTCTGCTCAGAGAGCGGATCGGCCACATCAGAGCTCTTGTCCTATCCTTTGAAGGAGAACTATGAGATGAATGATTTCCACTCACCTCATAGTTCTAGCAATGAGACTGTCAGAGGTCGGCTCAGTAGATCGGGAGGTGAGCGAACACATAGCGCCGTTCGCTCACTTCTCGATCCTGTCACTGCTCTCTGCCGTGACAGGAGGAGGGGCTGGATTCCCCCCTCCCCGCTCCGATCCGCCAGCGCTGACTGGCAGAACGGATGGGGGAGGGGGCGGGTACAACTGGCTCTGCCTCTAGATAGGCAGAACCAGCTGTCACTCACGCAGCTGGGCGGATCCCGACGTCCAGGTCGGGATCCGCTCCGGCTGCGGCGTCTCAGTATATGGAGAGCTGTAGCTCGCGGTATACTGAGCTTAGGGTGACGGGAGGACGCTAGTTTGTGTCCTCCCGTTACCCTGAGGAGAACTATGGGGAAAACACAGACCCCATAGTTCTCCTATAACAGAGGTCACATGACCAAATGTCTAGTGTTTTTTTTTTCATCAGGTGACAAGAGGAGCCTAGAAGCATTTTCTCTAGTATAGGGATATTAGTCCTTCAATTATTCTTTATCTGTCTCATGAAGACTGTAAAGCTGCCCATACACCTTACAATTATCTGCAGATTGTCTGTGGTCAGATGGAAAAGGTGCAACAGATTCCTCCATCTACACTTAAGGGCCCCGTTCACATGCAGCGACTTATCGCGCGATTTCCGCCGCGATATCGCGCATTTTTGCCGCGCGATATCGCGAGAAGTCGCCGGCCAATGCTATTCAATGGAGCTGTCTTAACTCCATGTCGCGCGTCGCGGTCGCAATTCGCTTCTACCGGACCCTTTTTTCGGCGGATTTTGCTTTTTTTTCTATGGAGCCCGACGGAGAAGGTCGCGCTACCGTCGCTGGAACGTCGCCCCGAAAGTCGCGCTATCCCGGCCGCTGCAAAGGTATGTCGCTACATGTGAACGGGGTCTAACTGTGTGGATGGAGTAATCTCCACCTGGGCCAATCTGTTGCACTTTTTCCATCTGACCACAGAAAATCTGCAGATAATTGTAAGGTGTATGGGCACCTTTAGACAGATGATGATGCAGATCGCCTATAAAGCCAATAACTGCTCTGTCTCTATATACATGCGATATATGGGAAATGTCTGGAGGTCTTCACTCTCTGACCGGAGGTCAGCAGCCGGGTGTTGAAGGTTGTTCATTCAGATCAGGCCATAGAAAATAATGACCGGTCTTTGCAATCTCCACCTTGACCTGCCTTGAAGCTTAGCACCAGGCAGATGCCATTCTATGGTTTTCTAAGCCTCGAGGTAGGTCCAGCATTGATAAATCAACTTTAATGCGCTGAGTCAGTAGATGGACGCCGGCAGAGAGAGGAGGGGACGTTCACTCGGCGGGATGAGGTAGAGAGGAGGGGGTCCCCTCCTCTCTCCTGACTCTGCCGGGCTCTCGGTCCATGCACTCGGCTGCCCATAGACTAGCATTGGGCATCCGATCGGGTCAGGCCAGTGTGGCGATTGCCAGAGGCTCACTCCTCGGCATGGTGTTCTGGGGTGTACAAGCTGAAATAATAAGGCTTGCGCCAACCAATCCCCAGCCATGAATACAGCAGCCGCAGCCACATATTCCTCTGCAGCCCACTCGGAATATCAGGATGAGCCGCGCTCTGTGAATTCTGGGTGAAGGTCCGTGCGTTCCCCCGAGCTCTGTATCAGGAAGAGAAGAGAGCCATGATGAAACCACAGCGGGGTCACAGGGAGCCGTCATTCCTGTGCCAGTGGGATAGGTAGGAGTTTTGCAGCACAGGACCTGCTTTGGGCCCAACAACAATGATTGGGCCCTGGGCAGCTGCCCCTTTTGCCCTGCGTTAAAGACGGCCCTGGCCCAAACACTCCAGCTGTTTTGTGGAACTACAAGTCCCATGAGGCATTGCAAGACTCTGACAGCCACGACTCCCAGAGGCAGAGGCATGGTGGGATTTGTAGTGCCAAGGGTGCCTGCCTATGTACTAGACTTTGAGCTGAAGCGCAGGCAGAGATAGAAGACGCAAGCCGATGCAGTTCTGTATTTATTTTTACATCATTAAATGTATTTATTCTAAATATAAGCAGTGTTAGTATCTGAATGTGACCTGAGATCAGCCAATTGCAGCCTCTGTACAGCAGAGCTCAGGCTGGTATAGGGAGAAGCAGCACAAGGAGACAATTAGTTCACGGGCTGATGTGGAACATGCTGATAGGAGGAGAAAGCAGAGTGAAAGAGAGATGAGCTAATCACTGTGCTGCTCCTCCTTTCACTGTCCAGTCACAGACTGGGGGGCGGATCCAGGACAACCTGGGCTCACAGGAAGTGGGTTAATTCAGTGTTTCTCAACCTTTAATAGTCACCACACCCTTTAAAAGTATGAAGAATCTCGAGGCACCCCAGTCCAAAATTTAGAAATGTAGATGTAAAAAAACGTGTGTGGTCCCTGCAAAATCCACAGCAGACCCTTATCCAAGAAAAAGGGTCTGGTGTGAATTTTAAGGGGGAACCCCATGCAAACACAAAAAAAGAAGGAGGGATCCCCCTTCATGTCAGAATCCCTCCTCCACAGCAGCATGGCATGCCACAGCACAAATGACGCTGGCCGGCATCCAACCCTGAAGACTAGTGCAGAGAAGAATGGGAGGGAACAGTTCTGGATTCAAAATAATTAGAGCAGAAGCTGCTTTTGTTTTATCTTTTAATGGGCTGTTAATGTTTTTATTTTTTTGGACCGGGGTTCTGCTTTCCAAACCCAACCACCAAAATCTCATAGAAGCTTTAAAGGAGAACTATGGGGTCAGTATTTTTCCCCATAGTTCTCCTTAGGGTAACGGGAGGACACAAACTAGCGTCCTCCCGTCACCCTAAGCTCAGTATACCGCGAGCTGTATACTGAGACGCCGCAGCCGGAGCGGATCCCGCCCAGCTGCGTGAGTGACAGCTGGCTCTGCCTATCTAGAGGCATGTTTTCAATCTTTGTAAATCTGCAGCTTTCATTGAAAGAAAACCCTGGTGATCCTGCCATGAGGATCCATGTTCAGGCACTTCCTGTTATGGGATGACAACGCTCGGTCCCTATCTCCCAGTTGTGCTCCTGGGTTGTCTCCCTGTCACATGCACCCCTGGGGAAGATTAAAAATGGCTGTGCCAACACACATTGCCCAGGAGTGGTCCACTGATGTCACTATCAGAATGCCTCACCTAGAACGGACCTTACTACACGTCTTTTGGAGAGAGAGCAACAGTGAGTGGTCTTTATTACAGGAGGGGGCGGAGACAAGACCAGTCACCCTGCACAAGGAGAGAGCAGCAGTGACCGGTCTTTATTACAGGAGGAGGCAAGACCAGTCACCCTGCACAAGGAGAGAGAGCAGCAGTGAGCGGTCTTTATTACAGAAGGGGGCGGAGACAAGACCAGTCACCCTGCACAAGGAGAGAGCAGCAGTGACCGGTCTTTATTACAGGAGGGGGCGGAGACAAGACCAGTCACCCTGCACAAGGAGAGGGAGCAGCAGTGAGCGGAGAGGAGTCTTTCTCCGGGTGTGTGGCTGTCTGTCTCTCATCACCACATAATTTTTCCTATTTTTCTTTTTGAAAAATGGCTGCGTGCATAGGGGGCGGGTTGGGCCTCTTAGGCCTTCTCTGCTGTTTCATGTGAATAGGTTGTAGATCTTTAAGCTTGAGTCTATTTATCCAGTGATGAGGATTGTTTGCCTGTCTGTATATACAGTATGTATACAATATGGAGGTGTGCTGTATATTTATGGTTTGTTTCTGTACACTTTATACTACGTTTATGTTTTTTTACTTTTGTATCAAAGTTGCTTGATTCTTTTAATAAAAAGATTAGCAGCAGTGAGCGGTCTTTATTACAGGAAGCTCACACGGGATTACAGCACAGATCTGGAAGAAATACACAAAGCTCCCCAAGTTTCAGGAAGAACACACGTGACTCTTGTATGAGGACGACAGTCGATCGGGAGGTGAGCGAACACATTCCGGCGTTCGCTCCCCTCTCGATCCTGTCACGGCTCTCTGCCGTGACAGGGGAGAGGCTGGATTCCCCCCTCCGATCCGCCAGCGCTGGCTGGCGGAACGGACGGGGGAGGGGGCGGGTACAGCTGGCTCTGCCTCTAGATAGTCAGAGCCTGCTGTCAGTCACGCAGCTGGGCGGATCCCGGCACAATTGTCGGGATCCGCTTCATCTGCGCCGTCTCAGTATACCGCGGTATACTGAGCCTAGGGTGACGGGAGAACGCTAGTTTGTGTCCTCCCGTTACCCTAAGGAGAACTATGGGGAAAAACACTGACCCCATAGTTCTCCTTTACATAGCTCCAACAACAGACGGACAAATCAATCAGATGGCATTGGAGCTGTGATAGGCTGTGAACGGGTCCCTAGAACATGCATGTGATGTATTGGATGAGTATTGTACGTCGGCTTTATAAAATGAATTCCTGGATTTGCTGCGGGACAACATTCAGGTCCTTCTGATGACATTCTCTGATATTTGTATACTTTGTATCTCTTCGGATCTATTTTTATACCTTTGTCTCTTTAGATCTTTTTTGTATCTTTGTATCTATTTTTTTTATCTCTTTGGATCCATTTTTGTATCTTTGTTTCTCTGTCTGCCGTATCTTATGAACTTGAGTATCCTGAGCACAGAGTAGCAGATGATCCGTCATCCATGTCCAAGTTCTTCTTCGTGTCCTTTCAGATTCCAGGTCAGGAAAGGGTTACATTGTGTCCTACAGAGGGACACGGAGGACATTGAGTGGCATTTCCAGGCTCATATTTGGCACCCGAGCCTCCTGCTTGACCTTATAAATCTGACCTTCTCTTGACTTCTAGCTGGCAGATCCGAAGCCTTGTCCAGTCTCTGTAGCTCCAGCACTCAAGACTTTGCTCAGAAGCCTTCAGAACCCCCCGGTGCCCAACCTGTGGCCCGGGACCATTCGCAGCCCTTTTGGCACGTGTCTGGCCCGGGACCATTCGCAGCCCTTTTGGCACGTGTCTGGCCCGGGACCATTCGCAGCCCTTTTGGCACGTGTCTGGCCCGGGACCATTCGCAGCCCTTTTGGCACGTGTCTGGCCCGGGACCATTCGCAGCCCTTTTGGCACGTGTCTGGCCCGGGACCATTCGCAGCCCTTTTGGCACGTGTCTGGCCCGGGACCATTCGCAGCCCTTTTGGCACGTGTCTGGCCCGGGACCATTCGCAGCCCTTTTGGCACGTGTCTGGCCCGGGACCATTCGCAGCCCTTTTGGCACGTGTCTGGCCCGGGACCATTCGCAGCCCTTTTGGCACGTGTCTGGCCCGGGACCATTCGCAGCCCTTTTGGCACGTGTCTGGCCCGGGACCATTCGCAGCCCTTTTGGCACGTGTCTGGCCCGGGACCATTCGCAGCCCTTTTGGCACGTGTCTGGCCCGGGACCATTCGCAGCCCTTTTGGCACGTGTCTGGCCCGGGACCATTCGCAGCCCTTTTGGCACGTGTCTGGCCCGGGACCATTCGCAGCCCTTTTGGCACGTGTCTGGCCCGGGACCATTCGCAGCCCTTTTGGCACGTGTCTGGCCCGGGACCATTCGCAGCCCTTTTGGCACGTGTCTGGCCCGGGACCATTCGCAGCCCTTTTGGCACGTGTCTGGCCCGGGACCATTCGCAGCCCTTTTGGCACGTGTCTGGCCCGGGACCATTCGCAGCCCTTTTGGCACGTGTCTGGCCCGGGACCATTCGCAGCCCTTTTGGCACGTGTCGCGTGGCCCTTGGTCCCCAGCAGTCTATAGTAGTAATGATAGCAGTATGTCACAGGGTGAGGTCTCATTCACTTGGGCTGCAGTCTCCACCACCCAGTTAGTGAGTGTTGTCACCCTAAGACAGGAAGTGTGTCACTGGCAGGATCACCAGGTAAAATAAAGAGGGGGAGGAGTCTGAAAATAGAAAACTAATGCAGCCACCACATGTAGGGACGGTGAAGCTGCAATATATTACATTTGTGTTCTTGGGACTTTAAAGAACTCCAGGAATTCAAAACAAACGCTGCAAGGGTTAAGTTTTATTCTGCACAGAGTCCACACTACAAGAGCCAACGGGCTGCGAATGGTCCTGACCCATAGGTCGGGCACCGGGGGTTTGATGCACCAAAAAAGCACCTGTACTAGTTTCCCCGGACAGGTGTGAATGGGCCCTATAGGAAATATTGGTAATCCTCTGTCATGCGTTGTCACCCATTGACCAAGGCATGTTGAATCACACGGGTGCGCACTGTTTTGTGCTGGGTGCGCTGGGTCTTGTAGTCCTCTAGTCGCTGGAAAGACACGCTTTGCTTATCTAGGGTGTAAATCCGCCATAGTTACCACGGTGAGATGACAGACATACCTGGGATGAAATGTCCTCATAACGCTGATTTATGATTCATGAGGTGCACAGCTTGTCCGCGGTAACGTCCGTACACCTCTGTCCTGTACAATCCTCCATTATTCATGACACAGACAGAGGCCTCTGCAGGTCGATGGCTCGGAGAACTGACTTCTGTGGTTTCCTCTGACCTTCAGCCTCCTCCGCTGTGTTCAGGACAATAAACTATTTATTTTTAGTCCGTTTCCAGGACAAATAAAAAGATTTCTTTATAAATGGATTTCAGTCCGGGATCATCCCCGACCTGATTGGATCAATTAGTGCCATGTTCATCCAACGCTTTGCCGCTGAGTCCCTGGAGGGGGAACCGCCTTCCGACTGACTACATCATGAATGGCGTCCACATTGGGACTGAGCTTGAAGTAAAAAAAAACAGATTATGTGAAGAATAAATGACCTACTGTATATATATGAGGGATGCACCGATAGCGTTTTTTCGGTATCAAGTTTGAGTACCGACATTTACCTTTCGGTACTTGCCAGTGCTTCCGCTGGCATGGAGCCGGCTACCCGTGCAATCAGGAAGCCGGGCGGCAGGTAATGACTTGCCACCCAGCTTCCTGATTGGCTGGGAAGCCAGCTCCTTGTTCTCCTATGGCACTGCCGGCTTGGGCGAGATGCTGTTTAGCCTACCAAAGGATTTGCAATTCTGTCCATTTGGTGCTGAGATTTACACAGCTCTGTCACACAGCACGGCTAACATGGCTGCTCCCGGTAACATGGCTGCTCCCGGTAACAAGGCTGCTCCCGGTAACAAGGCTGCTCCCGGTAACATGGCTGCTCCCGGTAACAAGGCTGCTCCCGGTAACAAGGCTGCTCCCGGTAACATGGGTGCTCCCGGTAACATGGCTGCTCCCGTTAACAAGGCTGCTCCCGGTAACAAGGCTGCTCCCGGTAACATGGCTGCTCCCGGTAACACGGCTGCTCCCGGTAACACGGCTGCTCCCGGTAACACGGCTGCTCCCTGTAACACGGCTGCTCCCGGTAACACGGCTGCTCCCGGTAACATGGCTGCTCATGCTTGCGCACATCCAAAATTTTAAACAATTACAAAATTCCTACCATTTTAAAACAGGTGGATCAGCCGCCCCGCGGCCGCCCGTGTATTTCCACTTTTGCAGCCATATTGCGATAACATCTACTTTATATTTGTTACATTGTACCATTCAAAGAGCAACGACTTAAAGGAGGACTCCGGGGAAAATCACAAACGTACCCTTGCAGTGGGGCTACCCCAACACTGCAAGGGTTAAGTGCTCCTTTGTCTATGGGGCTCAAATAAAGCAGATATACTCACCTGATCCTCAGTCCCAGGGCAGTCGGCCCTCCGCTGCGGCAGTGGAATGTCCCTTGGCATCCTCACATCTAATGCAAGTCAATGGACCTGCATTAGACACGATGACATCACGGATCCTTAGACCGCTGGAGCCCGGGGGAGAAGAGGCTGCAGGGACCGGTATAGCAGCCAGGCTGGACCAAGGATCAGGTGAGTATATCTTCTTTATTGTCGCCCCCCTTTGACATAATGTGCAGTTAACCCTCGCAATACTGGAGTAGACCCACTGCAAGGGGTAATTTTAAAAGATCCCGGAGTTCCTCTGTAATGCACATCTGTCTGCACATTGCCCTCTACTGCAGACTGACCACCAGAATCTTCCTGTTGTGTAATTTTGCTCTAAAAAGGTTAAAAAGGAATATTAAAAAAAATATTTGGAGGTGTCTTGTGTGGATGGGAACACGTAAACTTACAGTGGTGGTGGTGGGGGGGTTCTCATATTTAACAGCCAAAGTGGAAATGTCCTTTAAGTGTGTTAAAGTGACCTAACCCTGTCAGCGTGCCCTACAGGTCCCATCGCGGCTCCATGTGCTGCTACAACGTCTGTTGGGTGACGGTTACACAGAATCCCCGGTGATGAAACATGTTGCACTTTAGCAGCAGACAGGAAATGAGACAGCAGATTGATAATGGAGGCCGTTCTGTGTCACCGCCTCAGTGATAATGGAAGGAGACAATTACTGAGGGCGTCCTATGTACACAGAAAGAGAAAGGTGCGGCGTGCCCTCTACATGCCATGAATGATGAAATATGGATTGCTCCACCATTGCACTACACAGTGATTGTTATCATGGGTGACACCGTGTAGACGTGCTGCTTGTCTTCATGTGCTAGTTGTCACATGGGGGTCATTGCACACAGGATAGGCACAAGGTGGGCGCTGATCAATCGAAGCGAGCTGACAACCCTGCCTCTGCTACACTGAAATCCCAGACAGCGTAGTCAGCCCTGTCAAGGTCTCCCCTTATGGACTACAGAACACCTCCCCTTATCCATAACATAGCGGGGGTGTCCTGTTGTCCAGCACCCCAGACTGATCACCTTCTATATATAACAATGTACTACCTGCACCCCTAAACTCATCATCGCCTATATATAACAATGTACTACCTGCACCCCCAGACTCATCACCCTCCATATATATATCACTGTACTCCCTGCACCCCCAGACTCATCACCCTCCATATATATATCACTGTACTCCCTGCACCCCCAGACTCATCACCATCCATATATAACACTGTGCTCCCTGCACCCCCAAACACATCACCCCTTACATATAACACTGTGCCCCTGCACCCCCATACACATCATCCCCCATATATAACACTGTGCTCCCTGCACCCCCAGATTCATCATCCCCCATAACTCCATATATATATCACTGTACTCCCTGCACCCCCAGACTCATCACCATCCATATATAACACTGTGCTCCCTGCACCCCCAAACACATCACCCCTTACATATAACACTGTGCCCCTGCACCCCCATACACATCATCCCCCATATATAACACTGTGCTCCCTGCACCCCCAGATTCATCATCCCCCATATATACCACTGTGCTCCCTGCACCCCTAAACACATAATCCCCCATATATAACACTGTGCTCCCTGCACCCCTAAACACATAATCCCCCATATATAACACTGTGCTCCCTGCACCCCTAAACACATAATCCCCCATATATAACACTGTGCTCCCTGCACCCCTAAACACATAATCCCCCATATATAACACTGTGCTCCCTGCACCCCTAAACACATAATCCCCCATATATAACACTGTGCTCCCTGCACCCCTAAACACATAATCCCCCATATATAACACTGTGCTCCCTGCACCCCTAAACACATAATCCCCCATATATAACACTGTGCTCCCTGCACCCCTAAACACATAATCCCCCATATATAACACTGTGCTCCCTGCACCCCTAAACACATAATCCCCCATATATAACACTGTGCTCCCTGCACCCCTAAACACATAATCCCCCATATATAACACTGTGCTCCCTGCACCCCTAAACACATAATCCCCCATATATAACACTGTGCTCCCTGCACCCCTAAACACATAATCCCCCATATATAACACTGTGCTCCCTGCACCCCTAAACACATAATCCCCCATATATAACACTGTGCTCCCTGCACCCCTAAACACATAATCCCCCATATATAACACTGTGCTCCCTGCACCCCTAAACTCATCATCCCCCATATATAACACTGAGCTCCCTGCACCCCCAAACACATCACCCTCCATATATAACACTGTGCTCCCTGCACCCCTAAACTCATCATCCCCCATATATAACACTGAGCTCCCTGCACCCCTAAACACATAATCCCCCATAAATAACACTGTGCTCCCTGCACCCCTAAACTCATCATCCCCCCATATATAACACTGTGCTCCCTAAACTCATCATCCCCCATATATAACACTGTGTTCCCTGCACCCCTAAACTCATCATCCCCCATATATAACACTGTGTTCCCTGCACCCCTAGACTCATCATCCCCCACATATAACACTGTGTTCCCTGCACCCTTAGACTCATCACCTCCTTAGATAACAGTATGCTCCTTGCACTCCTAGACTCATCTCCCCCATGTGTAAATGTCCCTGCACCCCCACTGATCTCATCACCGCATCCTTCTATTACGATATTCCTCCGCCAGCCGCAAAACCTGATCACATGCACGTCCTCCGCTCTATGCAAATGAGGCTGATGACGTAGTGACAGCTGACACTATATATATCCGCGAGCAGAGGGGGGAATCTCTGCAGATCGGACTCGGAGTATCGGCTAACTCAGACGACACAGGATCGAACCGAGGTGAGGGAGGCTCGGCGTGACACCCCAATAATGATAGACAGGGGTACCATCATCAGATAGCACATAGATGGGGCACAGTATGCGGAATGTGTTCCCCAGGCACATCACGTGATCCCTTATCAGACAGTTATACAATGTATTCATAACCCGGAGTATATACATATACACTGTAATAGGCGGGGTACATATACTCCTATTGCAATTTGCACTTCTGCTAGATGATGACATGATTTGAAGAAAAAAAGTGTGCGTATATAATCTTTATTATTTATAGCCATTAATGCATAATTGAATTATGCAAATGGTGGCTACACATTCATGAAAATATTATGTTTTCATCATATTGCAGTACATAATGTAAATATTCATGCAGCCAGCATTGTTCTTACACATTGCAATATATAACCTCAGGGTTATCAGCAGAGGTCCAGCAGGGTGACATGCATTT
Source organism: Nanorana parkeri (assembly GCF_000935625.1). Classification (NCBI taxonomy): domain Eukaryota; kingdom Metazoa; phylum Chordata; class Amphibia; order Anura; family Dicroglossidae; genus Nanorana; species Nanorana parkeri. The sequence continues at coordinate 3,787,296 of NW_017306278.1, forward strand.
ATTAGCAGAGCTCCAGTGCTGTAAATTGCTCTTGTCCCCTGGAAGTGTTCTATCCATGCTCAGGACATATAAAGATGAAGATTTATGTCTGTGTGTCCACCTGTTTTATTTATAGCTTGGATTTCATTGGAGTGTCTTTGATATAAAGTAACAAGTGGGTGCTGCAGGGCTGGCACTAGGAATGGCACTGCCCCTC
>NW_017306278.1:3787726-3796099 GCF_000935625.1 Nanorana parkeri
GAGGAAGGGCCCCCCCCCCCCCCCCCCCCCCCCTTGCAGCAGCCGGGTACTTCTCGTAAGGGGAAGTGAGTCAGTGTTTGGGGGTTTGTGTCTACGCAGGGTGGGACGAGTTCTTGCTGCGAAATTGGCTGCGAAATATACTCGAAGGGGAAGGAGCAGCTTCAAGATCTCTGGCAGTTATGGAGCTACAAGCCACATCATGCTAAGCTGTGCATTTAAAAAAAAAATGCCAAGTCATGCCAAGCGTGATGATGCAAGCATTGTGGTGTGAATGCCTCCCTAAACTTTAAGGGTCAGTCCACCCGAACGTGACAGTTTATTCTTTGATGGATGCTGGCGGGTTAAACAGCCTGACAGTCTCTCCTATCTGTGTTGGTGAGATCCCTGTGCTGCGTTCCCGGGTCTGCACATTGAGGGGCTCCTCTTAAAGGGGATCTTCCATCCCTGCTATTTTATATATTTATAGTATAACAAATGTGATCAGATTTGCTGGGACACACAAAGGTGGGCAGGAATGCCCAAACCCCCAGGTTGACAGGAAGAGAGTCAGGAATCATGGCAGGGAGATCCCACTGGGAGTATGCAAAACATGTAAGATACAGACAGGCTTTATCTATAATTAAAATATAACTTTGGGTGGACTGGCCCTTTAAATAGTTTTTTTTTTCACATCTGGCCTTCCGTCCCCTGTGCCCCATCAGTTAATACATCACCTTACTCCGTAGCACCATGTAGCAAGTAAAAGCCTAAGCCTTCTTAAGGTGTTGGGAGTATACAAGTAGGGTTGCTACCTGTCCCGGATTCACCTGGGCAGTCTGGGCTTTGAGCCCTGTATGTGCCAGGCCAGCTGAAACCCAGACACGGCACATACAGGACTCAAAACCCGAACTGTCCAGATGAATCCGGGACAGGTGTCATCCCTATATACAAGACATATAAGAGGACATAGGCTGACTCAACCGACCAGGCTCCAGCTATCATTAAAATATAATTTTTGGTGAATTGGCTCTTTAATTTGCTTTTTTGGGCTCCTATCCAACCTTCTGTTCCCTGTGCATCAGTTAATGTCACCTTACATAATAGCACCATTTAGCAAGTAAAGGCCTAAGCTTTCCTAAGGTATTGGCAGTATCCAAGACCTATACGAAGACAGAGGCCGACTCACCCACCAGGGTCCACCCATCGTTAAAATCTCACTTTTAGGTGGACTGGCTCTTTAAATTGCTTTTCTGGGCTCCCACTGGGCCTTCCGCTCCCTCTGCCTCATCAGTTTATACGTCCGCTTACATCATAGCACCACTTGGCAATCGAGGGCCTAAGCCTCCGTAAGCTGATTAAATCCCAATGTAGAATTCGCTCTGGACGATTCGTTTCCAGCAAGAGCTCCTAGAAGGAATCCATTTCTGATGTGAAAATAAATCTGCGTTGTGTTTTGTAGTTATTTGCGCTGCGCTGCACGTATCTAACGCGTGAAGGTCGCATCGTTTGACCTCTGCGTGGATATGGCGGTCCTCGGCAGGCGAGGATGTTAAGCCATTCAATGATGACATATTGCCGGCAGCAGCCGAGAGGAGAGGAGAAGCTTCATCATACAATGTATCCAGCGTGAGATATTAGAACACAGCGTAGAATCAAATAAGAATATTATGAGATGTAGGAAATGGCATTTCCTGTTTCCAGAATCATTCCGATCACTTGCATGGTCATGTCATTGCAGCTCCTAGGGGTGGGCGGGGCCAATTAAAGGGATGTACCACTTCCCTGCATCTTGTCCTTGAATACAAACCTTCATCTCTCCTCCGGCACGGCCGTTGTCACTGCTCACCACTTGAATCTAATCAGCCGTGCCGCCTGAGTATTGTGTCATTAGATGAGCCGCGTCCAGGACACAATTATTGAATTGGTCTCTGATTTTATTGGATAGCGCTTTACTTTTATATCGCTGTCTACGGCGGGTTTTCATATACAGCAGCAGAATTTAAAGCTGCGCTCCGGCCTTCCCTTCGGTCTTCTATCTGACCCTCCGGCCTTCCCTTCAGTCTTCTATCTGACCCTCCGGCCTTCCCTTCAGTCTTGCACAGTGATACCGGCTCCTCTCCTGGACTGAAATAGCTTCCTCTGATATCACTGCACACTGTGAGCTCCTTGTGGTGCCCTCTACGTCCTTCCCTGACCCTGATTGCTGCTCCTGTGAATGGAATCGTGCCTGGGGGGTCATTCAGTCTTATGCTGGGCACACACCCTACAACCATCTCAGGACTTTTGTCTTGCGATGATTGTAAGGCAATTAAAAAAAACGTACGATCTGCACATCTTGGACAGGCAGATTGTACTTGCGATGATCGCAAGCCGCGCCCCCCCTGAGAGGCGGGCTTCCGATGACCGCAATGCCGAACGGGCAGTGTGCGCTTGCACACACCGGCCCGTCCGGCTTTTATCGTACGGACATGCCACAAACCCGCCGAACATCGTACGATTCTTGGCGGGTTTTCGAACATGTTCCTAAGATAAGTCGTGCGACCTTACAGTAGTAGAGATAGTCCATGGTCCCTTTGCACTCCTGACCGCGTGAATCCCATTCTCATGTATGTTTTACCTGATGAAGGGGATCCTTTGTGACCCCGAAAACAGTTGTTTTTTACCACGATGCACGTCAATAAATAGACCTATTTTGCAAATTTGGAGTGCCGGTGTCTCTGCTTTATCTTCCAGTAGTAGAGGTCGCACGGCTTCCACACACCTTACGATAATCGTACGATCGCGGGATTTCCCGCGATTATCGTACGGTGTGTGGGCACCTTTTAGTGTGCATGGGCTGTCATGGAGGTCCGCTTTAGGTTTGCAGACATCCCAACTCTCCCGGAAGCTCCGGGAGTCTCCCGCTATTAGATAGCGGCTCCCGGCCGCCCGGGAGAGAAACATTTTCTCCCGGAAAGGTTTAATCTGCTCTATCAAGCAGATTAAACCTTTCCCTGCGATCGTTTTTTTTTTTTCTTTTCTGACATCGGGAGCCGCGGCCCGACCGTCAGTCAGAAAAGAAAAAAAAAAAGCATACGATTGCATAGCTAGATTCCTATTGGCTATTGCACTTTGCAATAGCCAATAGCAAACTAGCTAATGCACCCAGTAGAAAGAAGGGGCTTGTGTTCCTGCCTGGAGATCCGACTGGTTATAATTGCCCTGATTAGATTTGCATAATAGCTTACTTTTATCCGATCCATGACCAAAATAAACTTGTGCCAAAAAAACAGAAAATTTAACCCGATAGAAGATAACGGGTTAAGTAGCGGTCAAATTAAGGATCCGGACAAGTCAATGAATAGAAAAAAGGAGATAATTTTATTGAAAACACATATACGTTTATACATTTAACTCATTAAATACCATTAAAACCATGGATAACATGCAGTCGCAAATTAAATGTGGATCAACCCTAATCAATATTGCACTTGGGTCCCCACTGTGGGGGGAAGTGACCGATGCAGCTATTACTTCGGTCCCTTCTCCTCCATCAATTCCCATATGTATGTCAACCTGCGTGAACTGCAAGGACCGGAGGAATGGTCCCGACCGTGGGGGAAGAGGAGGAGAAAATGAGGGGAAAGGAGATTATCTTCTAGTTTCCCTACTAGGCTATGGTAAAAGATTCTGGACAGATCAGTGCTTGTAGTATTGATTTCCTCTGCTTTCCGTGGATTATATCAAATATATTAAAGATGGAAAGCAAAACCCTGTCCTACAGGGTTTGTTGCTTGGCAACCTTTATTTCTACCTTGCCGCTTGGAATGCGTACATTTTGTATCCTTGGAAGGCAGCCACAAGAGATTTTATTTGCAGGAAATCTTGAGGCTTGGCATCCTAAGTGCCGCCAGCCATTAATGTTTAAGACCGATATCTGAGACTGATAGTTGTGTGCAAATGAGGCCTAACTGTTTTATCCTGGTTACCAAAACAACCGCGTGTGAATAATGCACTGTACACGTTCTGTTATGGTCAAGGACAGTCGCTTAATTCTCATTTTATAAGTCTGATGCCGTGGGTTTGTTGTCATGGTAACCATAAGGATATTATATATATATATATATTCTCTCTCATATAGATATATAGATATATATCTATCTCTATATGTATCTATCTTCTATATCACAAGCTGGAATTGTATCTTCCAGAAAATATTATTATTTTAGGCTGTTAGGTGAAGGATGCAGGCAGAGGGAACAAAAAACCTTCTTTTATCTGAGTGCTTATAGAAGACCGTAAGAAAATGCAACAAAGTCAGAAACGCAACACGTTCACTCTTCTGGTCACCATGAATAGCGCTGCTAATAATTCCCCCTTATCCCTCAGTGATGGTGCTGCCATATAGGGTCAGGATGTACAGAAAGTTCCCAGCTATAGCTGTGTTTCTTAATACATCTCCATTCAGGCCTAGCAACACAGAAAAGCCTGTCCTAGAGTAAGCACAGTGTTTGTTGCTTGGCGACCTTTACTTCCTCCTTGCCGCTTGGAATACGTCCATTTTGTATCTTTGGAACGCAGCCACAAGAGATCTTTTATTTGCAGGAAATCTCGAGGCTTGGCTTCCTAAATGCCTCCATTAACATTTTAAGACGGATGCCTGAGAATGATGTTCGTTTTAAAGAGCCACATTTTTCTCTTCTACATGTGTGCAAGAAGGACTGTCTGTGTTGCTCACAGCAGCCATTTGTAATGTTTTTTTCTGTCTGTATTTTGTTCATCTTAATTGGCCGCCAGTAACTCTGCATGTGCGAGGCTGAGCAAAGAATGAGCCCTCCTGAGGTGCAATACAGGGGGTGCAGAAGGTGCAACTGTCAGTGGGCCCTGGAGGTCAGAGGGCCCTGCCCAAGAGCCCTTCCCTCTCATGCTAGATATCAGCACTGGGAGACTCATGCAGTAGTTGTCATGTGGAGCATTTGGCAAAACAAAGAATAAAAAGGACATACGCGTGCTTTTTGCACCCCCATTTCTATATTCCTTGGCTTCATCTAGTGGCAATGCATGCACATTCCTCCAGGTTTTATCCCTTTTAAAGACCCCGCAAGTACAGAAGCATACCTGTTGCTCTGCCAGTAATTCACTCGGCACCCATGTTCTGTTGTGTGCTGACAACACGCAGCATTTTTGTGTTGTGGTGTCAGCCCTTCCCTGTTTTCTTTCGCTAAACTACCCATACCCCACCCACTCTCCTCATCCCTACAGCATACACCCAGGGTAGGCGACCTCTGCACTCCAGCTTTGGAAGTACAAATGCCATCATTACTCTGTCTCGGAGTCATGCCTGTAGCTGTCAGTCATGCAATGCCTCATGGGACTTGTAGTTCTAGAACAGCTGGATGGCCGAGGGTTGCCTGTCATAGACAAATTATTCTGTAGGCCTGGAAGAACTATTTACAGTGGCGTCACAAGGGGGGTGGCCTGCACCCGGGTGACACCATTGGAGGGGTGACACCAAAATGACTTGACAGTCATTTTGGTGCCCACCCCCACCTCTGAAAAGTTGAGCACTTGGTCGTGGACCGATCGCCCGACAGTATCAGGAGAGAGGGGACCCGGCGGCATACCTCATCCCGCCGGATGAACGTCCCCTCCTCTGCCGGTGTTAATCACCCAGATGGCCGCCGGCATGCTTGATGTCACGGCGGGGTGTCGCCCGGTAACCGCTCCGGGTGTCACTGGCTATTTAGACCCCTGGAAATAACACAGGAAGTGAGCACAGGACACTTATGGCAGCCGCTGACGGTTTCAGTACCAGTGAGATCCTTGTAGCTGTTCTCTCTGACACCAATGCAAGTCGTCTCTGAACACACGGCAGTCACAGCAGGCCGTTCTGCACAGTACATTGGTTTTAGCCGGCGGCAGGGCTAGCCACATACATTGTACCGGGGGTCTGTGTACACTAAGACGAGAATCAGAAGATCATTACAACCTGGTGCAGTTTTTCAGCCGATCCCAAAGTCAAGGCTTTTCTCCCTGCTGCTGATTGGATATGGCTGTCAAGGGACAACTTGTCTCCTGTGTATAGACACGCCATTTTTTTTATTTATTATTGGAGACTTAGTCATTCTGCCCTGTAGTCTAGACACGGCGTATGTTCTGGTGCATGGGATCACATGACGTCTGCCGGCGTTATCTCGCAGACTTTATACATCCACAAGGCCTCTTGTTTATAAATACAGCGTGCGCGGGTTAATGTTCAATGTTGTGTTTACCCCAGAACTGACATCCCCGCTCTGTTCATTCCAGAAAACAAGATGGCCGGCACCAAGGAGAAGCTAATCCACAATCTGGTGAGCGAGCCCGCCTCCTCCCACAGCAAGGTCACCATCGTTGGCGTGGGCGCCGTGGGCATGGCCTGCGCCATCAGCGTCCTGCAGAAGGTGAGTTCCAATGGCATGAATTGTGCTCCAGGTAAAGTGACCTCACCATCTATTTTACAGATATCTATCATTATTCTTAGTCCTTCCCCCCAAAAAAACCCCTCCTCTGTGCACCTCTAATGGCCCCTACCAACCTACCCACCATTTCCTTGTCCATTGTCTGTGAAGGTTCTCATTCCTCCAGGTCATGGTATAGCTGTATATAAATAAATCAAGGCAACTGGAGTTGCTGTATTTTTCTTGAAGACGTTTCACTGGTCATCCGACCAGCTTCCTCAATTCAAAATGACTTGTAGTGGTGCAAGTCATTCTGAATTTAGAAAGCTGGTCTGATGACCAGTGAAACGTCTTCAAGAAAAATGACCAAGTGTAGCATGTAGTTAATGGTAGGTCGGGGCAGGCCCTCATAGTACATGGCTGATGGTAGGTCGGGGCAGGCCCTCATAGTACATGGCTGATGGTAGGTCGGGGCAGGCCCTCATAGTACATGGCTGATGGTAGGTCGGGGCAGGCCCTCATAGTACATGGCTGATGGTAGGTCGGGGCAGGCCCTCATAGTACATAGTTTATGGTAGGCCCTCGTAGTACATAGTTGATGGTAGGTCGGGTGCAGGCGCTCATACTACATAGTTTATGGTAGGTCGGGGCAGGCCCTCGTAGTACATGGCTGATGGTAGGTCGGGGCGGGCCCTCGTAATACGTAGTTGATGGTAGGTCTGGGCGGGCCCTCGTACTACGTAGTTGATGGTAGGTCGGGGCAGGCCCTCATACTACATAGCTGATGGTAGGTCGGGGCAGGCCCTCATAGTACATAGCTGATGGTAGGTCGGGGCGGGCCCTCGTACTACGTAGCTGATGGTAGGTCGGGGCAGGCCCTCATAGTACATAGCTGATCGGAGGTCGGGGCGGGCCCTCGTACTACGTAGCTGATGGTAGGTCGGGTCTGGCCCTCGTGCTACGTACCCGCTGGTAGTTCATGATGGTAGGTCGGGGCGGGCCCTCGTACTACGTAGCTGATGGTAGGTCGGGGCAGGCCCTCATAGTACATAGCTGATGGTAGGTCGGGGCGGGCCCTCGTACTACGTAGCTGATGGTAGGTCGGGTCTGGCCCTCGTGCTACGTACCCGCTGGTAGTTCAGACGGGCCCTCGTACTATGTACCCGATGGAAGGTCGGGCCCTCATAGTACATAGCTGATGGTAGGTCGGGCGGGCCCTTGTACTACGTAGGCGATGGTATCTGACACACCTGAAAGTGTTGAACATGCCACTTGGCACTTCCAGGGGCGTCACTGGGCCCAGTGGGCACATTATTACATGAAATGACGTCACATGCACTTCACTGCAGGCAGCCATCTTGGTGATGGACGCTGGCGAAGAGAGGAGGGGACGTTTATGCGCCGGGATAAAGTGTCCTCTGTCGTGCAGCTGTCGGGCTCTCGGTCCATGACCAAGTGGCCGACTTTTCAGAGGGGGTGACACCAAAATGACTGTCGGGTCATTTTGGTGTCACCCGGTGCGGGCTGCACCCCCCTGGTGATTCCACTGGGCTCTTCTAGATCTGCCAAAGCACCGGAGTGTGAAGATATGAGGTAAGTTTGTGGTGACAGGGCCACTTTACAATGCTGTATTGGTTTACATTTTTTTTACACACTGGGATAGTGTCTCTGTGTGGAACTTCAAATCTGCCTCCGTTTTATTTGGCACATTCTATGTGGTGTATCTCCTCTGCTCTGCAGGAGATGGCCGATGAACTGGCTCTGGTTGATGTGATTGAAGACAAACTGAAGGGTGAAATGATGGACCTGCAGCATGGCAGCCTTTTCCTGAAGACCCCAAAGATTGTCTCCGGCAAAGGTCTGTGCAATCCCAATAAAGCTCTAGTATAAGAGGTAACACGGAGCTCTAAGTACCCCACCCCCCCGTGACATGTCCATAATAGAATATCCCATGCACTATCCTGTGTCTGCATGTTCC
>NW_017306278.1:3796242-3796781 GCF_000935625.1 Nanorana parkeri
CTCGGAGTCAGACCGGGGGGGGGGGTACTTAGAGCTCTGTGTTACCTCTTATTTGTGATTTTATAGTTTGACCATAACTCTACTTCAAGCCCTCCTACTAAGGTCAGGTGTGCACAAGCTCATTGTATGTCCTTTCTCTGTTCCAGATTACAGCATTACAGCCAACTCCAAGCTGGTGGTGATCACAGCCGGCGCCCGCCAACAGGAAGGAGAGAGCCGCCTCAACCTGGTCCAACGCAATGTCAACATCTTCAAATTTATCATTCCCAATATTGTGAAATACAGTCCAAACGCCATACTGCTCGTCGTCTCCAACCCCGGTGAGTCCCCTGCATGGCCTGCGCCACCGCTAACCCGAAAACGCTGCAAATTCAGCTTCAGGTGAAGCGGGAAGGGTCAAATCCTCTGCCTCTACCGTAGAAAGACTTGGATTGGTGTTGGAGAGGTTCTGCTTGCTTCCTGTCCAGGTGACCACAGAGTAGGGATTCGGACCAAACCTGGTCAGAACCTGAGCTCCTGTGCACGCGGCAGGGGGGGGC
>NW_017306278.1:3796951-3810704 GCF_000935625.1 Nanorana parkeri
CACATGCAAGAAAGCTACTTCTGCTCTTGCCCAATCAGCTGCAGCTGGGGAATTCCCTGTCTGCAGCTGCACATAAGCAAAAGGGCCGGATGCAGTGACATCATTGACCTTATATGGCTATATTTGGTCACCAACATTGACCTTATATGGCTGTGTGACCATATAAGGTCAGTGATGTCCGCACAAGCATTTTTTTATGTGCAGCTGCAGGCCTGGGAATTGGGCGGGTGGCCTTTGGCACTTCTGTGTTCGGAAGAGCTCAGGTTTGGACCGAGTGCTCATCCCAAGAGCTCAAGGGATGCATGCACATCTCTGAATGTTATTTGAGTCCCCCGTGACCCTCACGCCATGTGTGTGATAGAATTCACAATGTAATATAAACTAATTTCAGATCCTTTTCCCTCCTTTTTTTTTTTCCCCAGTGGACATTTTGACCTACGTGGCCTGGAAAATCAGCGGCTTCCCCAAGAACCGGGTCATCGGCAGCGGCTGCAACCTGGACTCGGCCCGTTTCCGCTACCTCATGTCCGAGAAGTTGGGTATCAGCCCACTGAGCTGCCACGGCTGGGTCATCGGTGAACACGGAGACTCCAGCGGTGAGTCCCATAGAGAGTATATAGATATTTAGGCGGAACCTTAAGTAACCCAAGATCCCTTCCAAATATATCCGCTCGGAAAGGTCACCGGTGTAACACAAGTAGGTCAGACGCTGCGGCCTTCACCCTCAGGGGCCCGGAAAGGTCACATTACTGTAAGGCAGTCGCTGCGCTGAATGTGGCTCTTCAGACCGGCTGAATCGCACACCCGGCGTGGATGGAAGACGTTCGGAATGTTGAATAAGTCAATGTAAAGAGAAGCGAGTTAGATTCAGGAAAAGAGAACCAGTCATTACATGTCTGGGTCCTGGGCCCTTAGACACGGGGCCATAAAGGAGCCTGGATTAGCATTTTTTTGGGGGAAAGGTATTTCCTTTATCCTTCCCCCGCTGCAATAATCCCCGCGGACTGATTCTACTAGCAGATGCAACTGACGGTTACATATTAACCTTCATGACGGATGAGTTACTGTAGATCAGAGGTCCATATTCCACTGGCTGCGGTCCAGGGAATCTGCTTGTGCAATATTCTACGGGCTGGACTGCTGCTTTTGGCCTAATGAAGTTTGCACGGCACTCTTAACCCCTTCCTGTCGGTGGGAGCCGGCCCTTTAAGAGATTGTAACATGGGTGTCCTGATCACTGTGATTGGGAGGCTATTTGTGATCATTGCTAGTTGACCGGAAGCTGCCGGTGACAACGTGGTGTTCACACAATGCTGGGGGCACTGATTGAACCTAGCACAGCGACGTTGGCAGAAAGCATGCATGTGGTAGCATGGCATAGTGTCCACCACCGTGCTTCCATGGCGGCATTAAGGAGTTGAATCAATCTGAACTGCAGACCGATATACAAAATAACACCAGCCACCGCAGTTGTGTATCCCTTTAATGTATGTGATGCATGCAGCTAACATAACAACCTGAATCTTTCTTTATACTGGCCTTCTGTCATCACCTGTATAGCAGCACTGGGAGAGGGAGGGGCAACACTAGCAGCCAATCAGGTGTACTGCATGCACATGTGCTGACAGTGAGCAGAGCTGGTGACCGATCATTTGTGTTGCTGCTTCTAAAATCAGCAGCAGGCAGGGAGGTGACACCACGGCATTCTTTAATTCTGCTGCAGAAAGTGGTGTCACCTCCGTGCCTGCGTGCTGCTGATTTTAGAAGAAGCAGCAACACAAATGATCGGTCACCAGCTCTGCTCAATTTCAGTACACCTGATTGGCTAAAATCAGCAGCATGCGGGCAGGGAGGTGACACCACTGCGTCTCTAAGTCTGCTGCAGAAAGTGGGTGTCACCCTGAAGTACCTGAACTTGACTCTTGCAGGCTCTGCGAGCAGAGCTCAGATTTGGGGAGAAAGAAGCAGCACAAGGATGCAACCAGGTGTGCTGCAGTACTAACAAGGGACATGCAGATAGGAGAGGAGATCAGAGTGATGGAGAGATGAGCTCATCGGTCTGCCTGGAGTTTAGCTTCAACCTTCCCCCCTCCCTCCCTCCCCCCGGAGTGCTTTCTTCTGTAATAACTCTGGTGATCTTTGCTCTTCCGCAGTGCCCGTATGGAGTGGGGTGAATGTGGCCGGAGTGTCCCTGAAGTCCCTCAACCCAGACATGGGCGCAGAATCTGATAAAGAGAACTGGAAGGAAGTTCACAAGCAAGTGGTGGACAGGTATGTACGAGTCATGTCACACGGATGATGGGAATAGGGCCACATCCCACATCTGCAGTCTTTTGGCGTGGACAACCGCAGGGCTCCTGTTAGGCCAGAGACCATGTCATGTGACCTAAGGCCTTGCCTAGGCTTTAGGTCACATGGGGGAGCTCGGGAACGACAGTCAGGAGGGTTTATTTTTATTTAACATACCCTGAGTTGTTAATGCTGCCCTGTGCCCCACTGATTTTAGGTGTTTTGTAATGACAGGTCCACTTTAAGAGTACATAGGACAAGATCAAGAACTGGGCCAGACGGGGTAATATTAATATATTCTGTTTTCCTCTTTGTTTGCAGTGCCTACGAGGTGATCAAGCTAAAGGGTTACACTTCCTGGGCCATCGGCCTCTCCGTGGCAGATCTGGCTGAAACCATACTGAAGAATCTCAGACGTGTGCACCCCATTTCCACAATGATTAAGGTAGGTACTCTCATGGCTGTACCTCGGTCCACTCGGGATGTACAGTATATGGGCATGGAGGGAGCAATAAGGAGTCAAAAGGCTCCCTTTAGACAAGTCCAACCCCCAACTGAACTTTCAGTTTAATTTACCAAAATACATTTGTGGGGCATCAAAATAAGTGTCCAAAGTCTTCATGTTTGTTTCCTTTATAAAGCAGCCACAGCCTGAGTAGGAAAGCCTGTCCCCTGCCAGCATGCTGTAGAAGGAACCGAAGCCACAGCCTGAGTAGGAAAGCCTGTCCCCTGCCAGCATGCTGTAGAAGGAACGGAAGCCACAGCCTGAGTAGGAAAGCCTGTCCCCTGCCAGCATGCTGTAGAAGGAACGGAAGCCACAGCCGGAATAGGAAAGCCTGTCCCCTGCCAGCATGCTGAAGGGAAGAAACTTTGTTCTCTATGCGGAACCAGCCCTCTGAGTCAGCATGGAGCATTGGCTTTGCTGATTAGCGAGTCTGACTCACCAGTGGGCACATGAAACCACTGCTTCCCAACAGGGAGCAAGGATCCTTCTCTGTAGCATGCTGGCAGGGGACAGGCTTTCCTACCTAGGCTGTGGCTGCTTTATAAAGATGGAACCGTAAGGCTTTGCACACCTTTTTGTTTTGAAGCCGATTTATACTCCAGGTTCAGCTGTGCTTTAAAATGGGCCCTGGGTACAAAACTGCAGTCATCACCCATATGCATGAGCCCCAAGGCTGCAAAGTGCTATATATGGCACTGACATAGGAGTAGCGGTCTCATAGGACGGACCATTTGAAAAACAAGCTCCCCCTGTAATATGTTTTTGTTTTTTTTACTGATCGCCTTCTTTCCTCTTGCAGGGAATGTACGGCGTCAACGATGAAGTCTTCCTCAGCGTGCCGTCCGTCCTCAGCAGTCAGGGCATCACCGACGTGGTCATCATGCTGCTGAAGAAGGACGAGGAGGACCGCCTTAAAAAGAGCGCCGACACGCTCTGGGGCATCCAGAAGGAGCTGCAGTTTTAAGCCGTTTAATGTCCGCGCGCGTCCGTTGTCTTCTCCACGTGTTTTTACGTTGCACTTTTCGAATAGGTCAAACCCCCTCGTGTCGTAATTTCCTGTATTCGTGATCTCGCTGACGGGCACCCTTGCCGCTGTCATGGCAGCTGTGCCGGTTGGATAAACTGGGCTGCGTGGTTGCAGTAAGGTTTAACGTATGTTTTAGAAACGCAATCCTCATTGACGCATCACGTATATGTCCTCCGAAGCCAGACGGAACAAGCTCGCGTATTGAGTGCACTGTCGCCCGCCAGTAGCAGGTGGGAGCCATTTTGTTCTAAATTCAGACCAATCGGATACTTTGGTAACCTGACGCCATCACCAAATTCTTGGCCCCCCAATGTTGTGTACATACCAGCTTAAATGCATGTGGGCCCCGGGTACCCTTCTATAAGCCATTGGCCTGCATAGCAGTGTCACTCCCTAATGAGTGCATCAAGTTTAAAGTGCACCTGTCACCTATTTGGTCTTGTGTAAAACTAGATCAATGAGGATTTGGCATATTAATAGCTAGAACCCATATGTAACAGCACGCCTTCAGTGTCCCCATCAACCTGAATACATAAGAGCCGCCATGTTTTTTTTTTTTGGCAGGAAGGTGACTTCCGTTTAAACCCAATTTATAGGGCAGATGAACACTTTTTAATCCCATTGCAGTGTGTTGCTGCACATTTAAGTTGCATGTTTACCATGCATGGCATTAAGCATGGGCTGCCCATGCACAGCAACGAACAAACCCCCACACATGACCCTTTTATTAATGGTGTACTACAATGCGTTGGCTGTTATCGTACATTGCATTGGAAGCCATTGACTATGAATGGGACCCCAACGCACACCACACATTGAGCTGTGCGTTGTGGTAATTGGGCACTAAGGGAAGCTTCCAGATCAATAGAGCTGGTGACTGCTTATGCTGACTTGGCTACGGGGCAACAGGTGCACTTTAAACGCAAGAAAAAGATATTCGCAGAATGAAATGTTGGATTTATTTTTATTTAAGTGAATTCACGACTTGATATTGTTTACAGGGCAAATCAATGATTCCATGACATCTCATGGTGAATCCCCCTTCCCCCCCACCAAAGAGTATCAATCTATTGGAAAAGAATCTATAGAAATAAATATATATATTGTATATTGGTGTCTTGATGTATGTTGTCTTTGCTCCCGGTGGAAGGAGAGGGCTTGTGTTCACAGTGCAGAATGTGTAATGGGCAGGAAAGTGGAGAACGGAGGCAACAAGATTTTGGCACTAATAAAAAATAAATTGAATTAAAAAAAAAAAGATTGGTGTCGTCTGCTCTTTACTTTTATTGTTGAATTTAAGATGCATTTTAAATTTGGGGTGGTCAACTTACTCAATATATAAGGTGCCTTCAGTGTGGCCCCTGACATCACCAAAGGGCCACACATAATTTTGAGTAAATGTAATGCTGCAGAAAGTCGTCACTGCCTACAGAGATACAACAGGAGATGGTCAGGTGTTACAAAAGGTTAGACTATAATATAAGCAGGCTCTAAGGGAAGATTGGAGACTACGAGCATTCAGCAAGAGATGGTTAAATACTATCGGCCCGCTGCGAGGCAAGGGCGGGGCCCGCTACGAGGCAAGGGCGGAGGCTAGGAGCCCGCTACGAGGCAAGGGCGGAGGCTAGGAGCCCGCTACGAGGCAAGGGCGGAGGCTAGGAGCATGCTTCAAGGGATGGGCAGGGAGCAAAACTATATCTTATAGCCCTTGAAGACCACCTCCTGCACCCAGATGTCCTAGATGCAAGCAGGCCAAATATCTACAAATGTAAATAAACATCCCCCACTCTGGACATTTATGCTGAAGTTGTGTTTGAGGATCTGATGGACTTTAAGCCCCAGACCTTGAAACTGGACTGGGAGCCAAGCTTAGAGGGTCTGGACATGGATGTGTGGGAGTGGAAAAACAAACGGGATGTTTCTTAGCAGAGAGAAGAAGTCTTTGTGGCGTGTTCCATGAAGGAATGTGGGCAGTCTCTTTACCAGTAGCATCCTTAATGGTAAGCGGAGTAGATCCGGAGATGTTCCTTGAAAGCCATTCGAGTCAGAAGCTTCTTAAATGCGGGTTCCACAGCCCAGCACTTTACCAAATCCTCTGCCGCCTGTGTACTGACGAGACCCATGTGGGAGAAGAAATGGAAAACCTTTAACAGCCCAAATGTAGCTTAAAGCTACAACGTTTTGCACCAAAGAACCAACCAGACCAGAGGCAAGATCTTTGGCCAGTCAGCCAAGAAATGTATCGCCCACAATGATTTGTACAGACACTTTAATTGGAGCAGGTTGTTTTCACAAACGCCCCCCCACGCACTGATTTTTGAACAATCAACATTTTGTCTTGACACAGCCCATGGCGATTAAGATGACCGAGTTTCCTGTGTGATTTGAAATGTGCCCGCCACTCATCAGAACTCGGGACAATAGGAATGCGCCAATACCTAATACTGAGAATTTGGGTGAGAACTCGTATGCATGGTTCCGGTATAAGGAAACTGGGCAGCGAGTCATGACATGGCGCCCGGCTCCATGCTCCCTCGTCACTTGGTGATGGACTTTGTCAAGGTGGATGTCGACTGTCCAAAAACATGGGGGGTTGGGAAAACCTGTTCTCGTCACCAGGGGGCATGGAGCTGGCTTCCCGGCCAATAGGGAAGCCAGGCGCCGTGTAATGACTCGCCACGGGCTTCCTGATATAGTACATAGTATTTGAGGTTGAATAAAGACATGTATATTGCCCGTACCCCTGTATATTACCCGTACCCCTGTAATTATAGACCCTGCAATACATCCCCTTTTTAATACAGGACAAGACCCTGATGATGAGTTGGGAAGCTAAACAACCAGGAAGCCAGGCGGCGAGCCATTCGAGTTACCCACAGGGTCAGTATTCTTGGACACAGGTTTCTGTAACTCTTGGGGGCCATTTAAATGACCCGAACTCTGGAAGCTATACCCAACAAAGGACAAGCAGAGTGTAAAGGACTAGTCTGCAGTATTGCCTGTGGTCTCTCCGCAGCTCATCTTTTCTCTATTACTGACCTAACATGTCTTGTTCTGCACTGTGTGAGGTAGGACTTTCCTTTTAAAACTGTCCCCTTGATGAGAGCGGGAGGGGGGGAGAGCACAGAATGGATCAAGCAGGGGGATCCTTGCACTGCAGGTCCTCAGATGCATCTTACTCTCCAGCAAGGAGAACAGAGAGCAGCAGTGACATCACCAAATCTCATTCCATAGACTAGCGGGGCCTTAAATGATCTCACACTGCAGATAAATAGAAAGATATCATATATATTTATATTTTAGCAGCTGCTGAGTATCAGTCACATGAAATGGTCCGTAGAGGAGCCGCGCCAATGTCTTCAAAACAAAAGCAAGACGTGAGAAAGAATTAGTATTTATTTAATAATACATATTATTCAAATTATTCACATACAAGTGGATGTTATGCTGTGGCAGTTCAGCAAGTCGCTTCTGGTTACACTGTACAGCCGTTTCACATACAAATATAGACATGGGGAGGAAAAAAAAATGCTTAAATTACAAGCAGGTACAAAGTACAGCCTTCCCTGCAAAGCCCGCGAGGAGAAAATAAAAGAAAAAATATATTATTTGTACAAATCGGACCTATGTTTAGTCGGTCCTCTATGCAATAATCTAAAATGTTACTGAAAAAGCTAGTCATCTACATAGTAGTAGTAGCAGGCACTATTGTAGCACAGCGTGCAAGCCCCTCCCCCTTTTCACAAGAGCTTGTCCCAAATGGGGCCGAATCTTTCCAAGCAAACGTGTCGGCAGATGTGTCCCGCTCAAAACCCCCCCATGGATCGGCTGTGTCCCGCTCAGAACCCCCATGGATCGGCTGTGTCCCGCTCAGAACCCCGCCATCGATCGTCTGTGTCCTGCTCAGAACCCCCCCATCGATAGTCTGTGTCCTGCTCAGAACCTCCATTGATCGGCTGTGTCCCGCTCAGAACCCCCATGGATCGGTTGTGTCCCGCTCAGAACCTCCATTGATTGGCTGTGTCCCGCTCAGAACCTCCCCATGGATCGGCTGTGTCCCGCTCAGAACCCCCATGGATCGGCTGTGTCCCGCTCAGAACCTCCATTGATTGGCTGTGTCCCGCTCAGAACCTCCCCATGGATCGGCTGTGTCCCGCTCAGAACCCCCATGGATCGGCTGTGTCCCGCTCAGAACCTCCATTGATTGGCTGTGTCCCGCTCAGAACCTCCCCATGGATCGGCTGTGTCCCGCTCAGAACCCCCATGGATCGGCTGTGTCCCGCTCAGAACCTCCATTGATTGGCTGTGTCCCGCTCAGAACCTCCCCATGGATCGGCTGTGTCCCGCTCAGAACCCCCATGGATCGGCTGTGTCCCGCTCAGAACCTCCATTGATTGGCTGTGTCCCGCTCAGAACCTCCCCATGGATCGGCTGTGTCCCGCTCAGAACCCCCATGGATCGGCTGTGTCCCGCTCAGAACCTCCATTGATTGGCTGTGTCCCGCTCAGAACCTCCCCATGGATCGGCTGTGTCCCGCTCAGAACCCCCATGGATCGGCTGTGTCCTGCTCAGAACCCC
The DNA here is from genome assembly GCF_000935625.1 of Nanorana parkeri. NCBI lineage: Eukaryota > Metazoa > Chordata > Amphibia > Anura > Dicroglossidae > Nanorana > Nanorana parkeri. Next base: position 3,805,351 of record NW_017306278.1, read on the forward strand.
CATGGATCGGCTGTGTCCCGCTCAGAACTCCCATGGATCGGCTGTGTAAACTAAGCAGGAGCACACCGGCCATTTTTAGGGGATTCGTTCTTGCTACTGAAAAATCAGCAGGATGAGTAGAGAGATCAATCACATGACTCCCTGCGGTGTGAGCTGTACAGGTAGAATGTAATCGCCATTATAGGCTAAATGTTTCATGTTATTTAGGGTTCAACACGAAGCATGGCCACATACAGCATCCCCAAACTGCCCCCCTTTACCTAAACTGCAGGATGCATCATCTCGCAGCATCCTGTATGATCTGAAGTCACCATGGCTCCGCCCACAAAGCTGCTTCATCACGGTCCGGGTTCACTCAATGGAAATCATTACAATTCCCAACTGACGCCACAGCAGGGAGACTATGCAGAGCGCTCTGGGGATCCCTTCTCCTCCTCTGCTCCGTAGTCCTGACGCAAGTTCCTCCAGCCCCAAAACAGCAGGTTGGTACCTATATGCACCTATGTACATAAAGACTCATCTCTTCAATGAAGCCGATCCCACCTCAACCTAACCCCTGAACCGTCACGTTCTCATACAATTCATCCCCACACAGCTCCCTCCTCAGGTATCCCTGGCCCCTCCCTTTTAGATTGTAAGCCCTCAGGGGCAGTGTCCTCCTTACCATCTTGTCTTGAATTGTGATTGTAATATCTTCCTTATATTGTAAAGCGCTGCGCAAACTGCTGGCGCTATATCAATCCTGTATAATAATAATAATAATAATATGCGGACCTGGAGCTGGGGGAAAGACATTGATAGAGCCAGTGCATTGCACCCGAGACACAGTGAAAGGTGTAATGCTCTGCAGACTTCAGTGCCAAGAGGTAGTAAATGCAAATTGCTCATCAGAGATCAGTGTTGCTGCATTTACTATTTTTATGCAAAAGGTGGACTTTGAACGCTCACATTTGGAGCAGTGTGCACTCATACGGGATTATAAGCTAAGACGTACTGCTTGTGTAGCTCACACCATAGGGAGCCATGTGTTGCATCTTTGCTGTGACTGATTGCTCTTACCAGACTTCTCACCCCGACTCTGAAACCAAAGAGCAAGTCTCCGTGGAAGTAATGCTGAGCAAGCAAATGCAATTATTACTTTATTAAGGGACAACATACACTCCTTGTACAATGAACTTTAGATATACCAGACCTATGTAATGTGAAGACCTACCTAGGCTATGCAGGCCGGCCCTTGCACTACATAGGTGCTGAAACATCTAATGATGAGTGTACAGATTGCAATGTGCATGATGACATTCAGATATGTTCTTTCTCCACATGCATCGGACGCTACACTAACCCAAGCACTTGAGCGAGGAGCTGCATGCAGGAGTTTGCCTCTAACACTAGGGGGAGCCACTGACACCCCCGGGGGACATCAGATGGAATCATTGGCTGCAGCTGTGCCGTGTATAGATAAGCAGGAAAGCGGCGGACCGATGACACATGAGTACGGTCACAGCGCCAATACTGCCTGCTACCGTTCAGCCCTCTCCAGGGGCTCAATCTAAACCATATACAAAGTGCATGGATCCCAGACGGCGTCCTCGTCGGAAGAAAACAAAATGTTTCTTTACAGTTAGAATAACTTAAATCTCTAATGATCGGAAAAAATGAGGAAACAATAAAAATATGATATGGATGGCGATACCGCATGTTAATAAAGGTCGCTGAGCCCTGCTGTCTTTCTGGCTTTCTGCATCAGCGCTCGGAGCTGGAACTGCTTGCGGGACAACAGGCGGACGTGCTGGAAGGGAAATGAACATTTTGTTTTCATACATTCAGGTGAAAGTGCAAAGCAAATAAATTGATTAGAACACAAACATTCCAAAGGAGAAACTCCGACCAAACATCTACAGACACTGAAGAATGACGTATATATGAAGCGATCGGTGTGCTAGTCTGCCAATGCATCCCATGCTGCGGCGGGCACATCCCTTTCATTAGAGGCAGCTGCAACCTGAGGAGAAAAGACTGTCCCCTGCCAGCATGCTGCAGAGAAGGACCCTCGCTCTCAGTGTGGAAGTGGTGGTCTCTCCTCAGAGGTCTGACGCACCCCCCCCCCTGCTGAGTCAGCACTGGAGCTCTCCAATCAGCAGGGAGGATGAGCCGATTTGAGGTCTAAAGCACATGCACTGCGACTTGTCTGAGCTGGGAAATGCATGCATTGGGGCTGATCTGAGGTTTGAAGTGCATGCAATGGGGCTAATTTAAGGTCTGAATGACATGCAATGGGATGGATCTGATGCCTGAAGTACATGCACCTCTGACTGATCTGAGGTCTATGGTCCATCAATGGATGCAGCCTATGGTCCATCAATGGATGCAGCCTATGGTCCATCAATGGATGCAGCCTATGGTCCATCAATGGATGCAGCCTATGGTCCATCAATGGATGCAGCCTATGGTCCATCAATGGATGCAGCAATGGATGCAGCCTATGGTCCATCAATGGATGCAGCCTATGGTCCATCAATGGATGCAGCCTATGGTCCATCAATGGATGCAGCCTATGGTCCATCAATGGATGCAGCCTATGGTCCATCAATGGATGCAGCCTATGGTCCATCAATGGATGCAGCTTATGGTCCATCAATGGATGCAGCTTATGGTCTATCAATGGATGCAGCTTATGGTCTATCAATGGATGCAGCTTATGGTCTATCAATGGATGCAGCTCGCTGCAAATCTTAACATGTGACCCACCTTCAGGAAAACATCCAAGTCAATGACGCCTCTCCGGAGAGCCTCCCCCAGATAGAAGATGGTGTCCTCGATGGCGTTCTCCTCCGCGTACAGGTTCAAGATCTGCTTGTATAGGGGGGCGGTTGGCACAATGACTTCGTCAATGTCTCTGTATTCTGATTGGCTCTCCATTTTCTCCACTACCGCGCCCAGCTCCTCGTCCTTCTTCCTCAGGTTCTCAATGTTTTTATCGACTTCCGTCTGGTGGGCAATGCAAGAAAAAGTCATGAGATGTCAGCATTGGATCCTGTGCAGGAAGATCTATTATATGAGAATGCATTTTACAGCGGGACTTATCGACCAGCCCAACTCGGACATAGTTCACGTATCTGCAGTATATTAGGTCATAGGTCATATCTAGGGATGCACCGATACAGAGTATTTAGGCAAATATTCTTACTCGCCCAAATGCTTTGATACTTACCCCCAATACCAGAACTTCCGGTCAGAGGCAGATCTCCCTCTGACCGGCAGTGCCAAGGGAGCATGGAGCCGGCTTCCTTTCTGTCCCAGCTTCCTGATTGGTCAGGAAGTCACGCTGCCTAGAAACAAGTGAAGCTGAGTTCCTAGCCAATCAGGAAGCCGGGAGGCCGCCCAGCTTCATGATTGGTCAGGAAGCCTGGGCGAAGCCAGTGTTCATTTACTAGAACACCGGCTTCACAGGCAACCAGGAAGCCGGGAGGTGGGTTATGATCCGCCTCCTGGCTTCCTGATTGGCTAGGAAGCCAACTTCACTTATTGCTAGGCAGCCTTGCATCTTAACTAATCAGGAAGCCGGGCGACACGTAATGACCCGTCTCCCGGCTTAATGATTGGTCAGGAAGCCAGGCTGCCTTGGAGGAAGTGAAGCTGTCTTCCTAGCCAATCAGGAAGCCGGGAGGCCACCTCATGACTTGCCGCCCAGCGTCATGATTGGTCAGAAAGCCTGGCAGCCTCGGCAAGTGAAGCCAGTGTGCTTTCGCTAAAACACCGGCTTCACAGGCAATCAGGAAGCCGGCAACGGGTCATGATCCGCCGCCTGACTTCCTGATAATCGGGGCACACAGAACCGGTACTCGGTATCGGCGAGTACCGGAAAAAAAATATCGGTACTTGATACGGATAAATTGGTATCAGTGCATCCCTAGTCATATGACGCAATGGCTGCCTCTGCCTCAGTGATGTCACCGGCTCTCTTCTTATAACCTCGCCTTGTGTTTATTCCATCACTATGAGAAGTTGCCTCACCACTTCCTGGTCTAGCCGAGTGACCATCTCCTCCAGCTTCTGGTGTCCTTTCTTCAGATCTTCTTCTGTGCGTTTCAATGCGTTCAGCTCCGCCTGAGCGCGATCCATCTCTTCCTTCATCCGCCATCTTAACTTGTCGCTAACGGCTGAGATGAGGGAGGCTCGAATTGTGTCCTCGCCGATGGTACCGTCCCTGGCAGGACCTGCGGGGAGGCAGATAAAAGGCTTAGGGTTCACATATGCTTAAAGGGAGTACGGCCCTGTATGGCGCCGGGAGGGGCGACACAGCGAGGGTTGCTGATATAGGGAGGAATGTTAATATTGAACACTCAGCACTGCGGGGAGCGGAGGAATTAAATAAAAGTTAACTTGCCGTTCAATAAATAAATCTCACAGATGGAAGAAAGAGTAACGTGTGACAATATATCTAATCCGAGATAAAACCGAGGTGTGTTTTACAGCCGGGTGTAAATATTAATTATTACACAGACCATCGCCGGACTTTCCTCGTCTACAGATCAATCACCCCGAGTATCACCAAATCTAATCATTAGCTGAACGTACACAAAGGTCTCAGGAGCCACGTGAGACTAGCACAGCTCCATGCATCCAGCATGCCGAGGGAGGATGGGAGGGAGGGAGGTTACCACACTATATATACTGCCAGGGTTACACTATATACTGTACATCTATGTTGTCATATACTGTATATACATATATATTATATGGAAACGTAGTCAGATACAGATATTCACATTGTACACACCAGGAAAAGGAAACCCCTCTGAGCTTAGATGTTTGCTTAAAGGAGAACTATGAGGTGAGTGCTTTTCACTCCTCCTCATAGTTCTAGCCGACCTGTGACAATGAGACTGCCATAGGTTGGCTCAGTAGATCGGGAGGTGAGGGAACACATACCGGCGTTCGCTCACCTATCGATCCTGTCACGGCTCTCTGCCATGACAGGGGAGGGGCTGGATTCCCTCCTCCCCGCTCCTATCCGCCAGTGCTGACTGGCGGAACGACCGGGGGAGGGGGCCGGTACAGCTGACTCTGCCTCTAGATAGGCAGAGCCAGCTGTCAGTCACGCAGCTGGGTGGATCCCGACATCCATGTCAGGATCCGCTCCGGCTGCGGCGTCTCAGTATACCGCGAGCTGTAGCTCTTAGTCCGGCGGCTGAACGAGCAAAATTCGAGCCGTGTATGGCTACCATAAGGGCTCACTCACAGAGGAGTGCACATCTGTACGGCCGTGCAGAGACCTGCTTCTGGGAAGGACGGGTGCTATGTATAATTGCATGCAGGCACCCATACACCCCTAAGGGGGGGGGGGGGGGGGG
>NW_017306278.1:3810722-3826056 GCF_000935625.1 Nanorana parkeri
TTACCTGCATATCCCGTGCAGGTCCGGGTGTCCCCACTTGGATGCAGGCCTCCCATAAGGGAAGTAGAGGTAGTTGCATGCAATGACACACAGCACCCGTCCCTCCCAGGAGCAGGTCCAGGTCTGCAGCACACTGGAGGTTTAATGTCACTTTATGGTTTCTGTTCCAGCGCAGCTGTGGTCCCCTGTGACCCGTAACATTTGCCTCTTCCATTTTTAGCTCGGCCGCGGGATCTCTGCCATTGTAAGCTGAACAAAATCCTAACCTTTCCAGCCGGCTGCAGAGTCCTGTTACAGCGAGAGGTCTCGGAGCGAGAGCAGAGAGGGCCGTGAGTGGAGGAGGGAGGCCGAAAGAGGAGAGAGGCCGAAAGAGGCCGGTCATCTAAAGCCACAATGCGGGTCTACAGTGTACTGCTTATCCGCTGAATCCCCGCACACTGCGTCCCGGGTCACGTCATCATTGAAGGGGATGTAAACCCCGACAACAAACTTCTCTCATTTGGTCCTTTTTGATCTGTTGAAAGTAAAATTTAAAGAGGAACTCCGGGATTTTCTAAAAGTTAACCCTTGCAGTGGGGCTACCCCGGCACTACAAGGGTTGACTGCTCGTTTTGGCCTAGGGGGCACAAATAAAGAAAATATACTTCCTGATCCTCGATCCCGCCTCACTGCTAGACCTCTTCTCCCCGGGCTCTGGTGGTCTAAGCCCCACTGACATCATCACATCTATGCAAGGTCCATTCACAAGCATTAGACGTGAGGACGCTGAGGGACATACCACAGTCCCTCCTCCTTGGACGGGGAGAGAGGTGAGCACTGATCGAGGATCAGGTGAGCAGATCTACTTAATTCCATTCCCTAGACCAAAACAAGCAGTTAACCCTTACAGTACAGGGGTAGTCCCACTGCAGGGGTTAACTTTTAAAAATGCTGGAGATCCTACCAGGAATCTTGTGACATGATGACTTCCTGTGCAGCACTCTCATCAGTTAAAAACTGTTCCGAGCGCTCATTGTTGACTACAAAGCACCTCCCGCCTATGTTATGGAGAAAAAAGAAGAAAGGATTTCTGGGTAAGGGCAGCGTCAGCGTGCAGACCAGAGCTGCCAGTACCATGCTTGATGGAGAACACTGGCAGAGACAGTGCTGTACATGGGTCAGGGCTCTGGCTTTGTCGTTCCCTAAAGTGCAACTGAAGACAGTTTTGGATGGAGTAAAGAGGAACCCCGGTCAGGTTTTATTGCTGCCTGGGTCCCCGTTAGGGAGATTCGTCCCCCCCTTTTGCCTTGGTGACTATTAATAGTTAAAGTGAAAGGAAATTGTCACCGGATGGGGGGTCTGCCATTTCCAAATCACCCAGAAGTCCCCTTTCCTGTTGGAGGGGTTATCTGCATACAGCAGGGGGCATTGCTGGCATTCTCTATACTTAGTACTGCAGGGTGGTCATGGCTTTGACTACCAGAGCAGCGCCCCCTAGTGGGGGTCCAACAGATGTGGCTGCTTTATATAAATGAGGAACAACATCTACTCAGCTTCATGTACAACAGGGGTTGGCAAACTCCGGCCCTCCAGCTATGGTGAAACTACAAATCCCGTCATGCTTCTGCCTCTGGGAGTCATGCCTGTGGCTGTCCAGAGTGTTGCATTGATTCATGGGAATTGTAGTTGGAAGGCCAAGGTTGCCTACCACTGATGTAGAGCAATGAAAGCCAACCAGAAGATAGGGAATTGCAGCTACACGACGACCCGAACCTGCATATCCCGTGCAGGTCCGGGTGTCCCCACTTGGATGCAGGCCTCCCATAAGGGAAGTAGAGGTAGTTGCATGCAATGACACACAGCACCCGTCCCTCCCAGGAGCAGGTCCAGGTCTGCAGCACACTGGAGGTTTAATGTCACTTTATGGTTTCTGTTCCAGCGCAGCAGCAGGCCTCCCATAAGGGAAGTAGAGGTAGTTGCATGCAATGACACACAGCACCCGTCCCTCCCAGGAGCAGGTCCAGGTCTGCAGCACACTGGAGGTTTAATGTCACTTTATGGTTTCTGTTCCAGCGCAGCTGTGGTCCCCTGTGACCCGTAACATTTGCCTCTTCCATTTTTAGCTCGGCCGCGGGATCTCTGCCATTGTAAGCTGAACAAAATCCTAACCTTTCCAGCCGGCTGCAGAGTCCTGTTACAGCGAGAGGTCTCGGAGCGAGAGCAGAGAGGGCCGTGAGTGGAGGAGGGAGGCCGAAAGAGGAGAGAGGCCGAAAGAGGCCGGTCATCTAAAGCCACAATGCGGGTCTACAGTGTACTGCTTATCCGCTGAATCCCCGCACACTGCGTCCCGGGTCACGTCATCATTGAAGGGGATGTAAACCCCGACAACAAACTTCTCTCATTTGGTCCTTTTTGATCTGTTGAAAGTAAAATTTAAAGAGGAACTCCGGGATTTTCTAAAAGTTAACCCTTGCAGTGGGGCTACCCCGGCACTACAAGGGTTGACTGCTCGTTTTGGCCTAGGGGGCACAAATAAAGAAAATATACTTCCTGATCCTCGATCCCGCCTCACTGCTAGACCTCTTCTCCCCGGGCTCTGGTGGTCTAAGCCCCACTGACATCATCACATCTATGCAAGGTCCATTCACAAGCATTAGACGTGAGGACGCTGAGGGACATACCACAGTCCCTCCTCCTTGGACGGGGAGAGAGGTGAGCACTGATCGAGGATCAGGTGAGCAGATCTACTTAATTCCATTCCCTAGACCAAAACAAGCAGTTAACCCTTACAGTACAGGGGTAGTCCCACTGCAGGGGTTAACTTTTAAAAATGCTGGAGATCCTACCAGGAATCTTGTGACATGATGACTTCCTGTGCAGCACTCTCATCAGTTAAAAACTGTTCCGAGCGCTCATTGTTGACTACAAAGCACCTCCCGCCTATGTTATGGAGAAAAAAGAAGAAAGGATTTCTGGGTAAGGGCAGCGTCAGCGTGCAGACCAGAGCTGCCAGTACCATGCTTGATGGAGAACACTGGCAGAGACAGTGCTGTACATGGGTCAGGGCTCTGGCTTTGTCGTTCCCTAAAGTGCAACTGAAGACAGTTTTGGATGGAGTAAAGAGGAACCCCGGTCAGGTTTTATTGCTGCCTGGGTCCCCGTTAGGGAGATTCGTCCCCCCCTTTTGCCTTGGTGACTATTAATAGTTAAAGTGAAAGGAAATTGTCACCGGATGGGGGGTCTGCCATTTCCAAATCACCCAGAAGTCCCCTTTCCTGTTGGAGGGGTTATCTGCATACAGCAGGGGGCATTGCTGGCATTCTCTATACTTAGTACTGCAGGGTGGTCATGGCTTTGACTACCAGAGCAGCGCCCCCTAGTGGGGGTCCAACAGATGTGGCTGCTTTATATAAATGAGGAACAACATCTACTCAGCTTCATGTACAACAGGGGTTGGCAAACTCCGGCCCTCCAGCTATGGTGAAACTACAAATCCCGTCATGCTTCTGCCTCTGGGAGTCATGCCTGTGGCTGTCCAGAGTGTTGCATTGATTCATGGGAATTGTAGTTGGAAGGCCAAGGTTGCCTACCACTGATGTAGAGCAATGAAAGCCAACCAGAAGATCTTCATGGCGGTCAGGGCATGCTGGGAGCTGTAGTTTTACAACATCTGGATATCTGCTGCTTGCATAGGGAAGAGGATTTCTAACTGTTAGGGCACCAGATACTGAATGTCATGATAGTATGGGATAAAAGTGAACTGAGACTCAAACACAAAGAGGGCCCTCCACACTGTGACCAGGGGATACCTCAAGAGCTGAAAAGTTACATTTCCCTTCAACTTGATACATTTTACATTTCTTGTTGTGCCCAACCTATACCATAGAGAAGTTCATTGCTGGGGTTTACCTACACCTTCAGCTCCAAGCCACTCAGATTCTAACATGTGACGTGTAAAAGAACCCTTAGAATACATAGAACTCAAAAAAAAGCCTCTTGAGGCGCACATTTGTCTTGTCTTTGTCTCAATGTAAGTCTACCAGACCACATTCAAGGCAGAGATCTATGCAAAGGGAATGTGTTTCAAAACAAAACACCTGTGTGGGAAGCCTCATTTGGAAGCTGTCACACTGACTCCCTAGTTGAATACTCATTCTAAAGCTGGCCACAGACCTTACAACCATTGCAAGACTTTTGTCGTGCGAGGGTTGTAAGGTCATTAAAAAAACATACAATCTGCCCATCTTGGGACAGGCAGATCATACTTGCGATAATCGCAAGCCGCGCCCCCCTGAGGGGCGGGCTTCCGATGACCGCAATGCTGAATGGGCAGTGTGCGCTTGCGCACACCGGCCCGTCCGTCTTTTATCGTACGATCATGCTACAAACCAGCCGAAAATCGTACGATTCTCGGCGGGTTTTCAAACACGCTCGAAAGACAAAAGTCGTGCGACCGTACAGTAGAAACGGTTGCACGCCTTCCACACACCTTGCGATAATCGTACGATCGTGGGATTTCCCGGGATTATCGCAAGGTGTGTAGAAAGTGATTTCACTCACGGTGAAAAAAAAAATCTGGTTCGGGTTTAGGGCCCAGGAGCACCTCCGCCGGGTATAGATGATCACACAGGTTCCCTTTAGTGTGCGAGAGGCTCCGTGTACTGCTTACATGGCAAGTGGCGCCATCTAGTGGCTGCAATATTGCTGCTGCAGTTAATATGCAATTCCTAATTTGAAATGTCAGTTTAAACCAGCTATATGATGGGTGGGTGTCAGTCCCGAGGAGTGGGGTGTTCCTAGGCAGGCTGGATTTGCATGCAGACCACGCTAGATGCTGAGCCGCCATGATTCAAAAAACTAAAAACCAATTAAGGAAAGGGGCGGGGACAGGCACAGTCAAGTTGGGGAGGAAAAAACTAGATGATGCTGGACGTCCTCCATCCAGGAGATGAGGCGGGGCTCTGTCTGACTTGCTGCAGCTTCTAATGCACATTGTGAGAAGCTCCCAGTGTGCAGTGACATCAGAGAAGGAGGAGAGGAGCCGGTACAACTGTGCAAGACTGAAGGGAAGAACGGAGGTCAGATAGAAGACTGGAGGGAAGAACGGAGGTCAGATAGAAGACTGGAGGGAAGGACGGAGGTCAGATAGAAGACTGAAGGGAAGGACGGAGGTCAGATAGAAGACTGAAGGGGAGGACGGAGGTCAGATAGCAGACTGAAGGAGGGGCTAGAGGTCAGATTTACATATTTCAGCAATCTATATTTTGCCCAAACTAAAATGATCTCAGGTAGGAAAACTGCAATGACAAAGACATAACTCACCAGAGCTGGTGACCTGGGGGTGTGCAGGGGGCTGGGGAAACATCCCAGGGCCAGAATTTGGTGGGTACTGTCCTCCAGCGGGGTAGTAGCCAGGATATCCACTGCAAGCACAGAATGGAAAGATTTGGGGTAAGTTGGTTTATTAAAACAAAATCTGCTTATAAACTGTATGTAATCATCTTCTCTATTTTGTTGGAAAGTAGTGACCCAGGGCCAGACTTCCAATGGGACATTAGTTCCCCCCCTGTCCATACAGTACCGACTGGGCCCCATCTACACCTGTCCATACAGTACTGACTGGGCCTCACCTACACCTGTCCATACAGTACTGACTGGGCCCCACCTACACCTGTCCATACAGTACTGACTGGGCCCCACCTGCCCATACAGTACTGACTGGGCCCCACCTACACCTGTCCATATAGTACTGACAGGGCCCCACCTACACCTGTCCATACAGTACCGACAGGGCCCCACCTGTCCATACAGTAAACTAGGCTCCACCCACACCTGTCCATACAGTACTGACTGGGCCCCACCTACACCTGTCCATACAGTACTGACAGGGCCACACCAGGTGGGTGCAGTTTAGTACGATGAGCACACCATGACTGTACCTGGGGTTAGACGGGTGACCTGCTGCAGGATAGGGGGGCATGGAGCCAGGTATGTACGAGGCTGGAAAATAAATAAATAATTATTTTTTAAAACAACATTACAAAATATAAACTGAAGGCGGCAAGTAAATCAATCCAAAAAAAGGCAGAGCCCATACATGAAATACAATATACATACAAGAGCCCATAAGGTTTTCCTCACGGACCTTATTTTAGATGCAGTGACATCATCATCTGGTATCTGTTCTTTTCTATGCAATGCCGGCAGATCCTGGCTGGTGGGAGGGGCTGGCAGGGTGCTGTACATGGCTTCCTGAAATCACAGCCTCAGTACTGCTCAAGTGCCCTCAGCCCTGATGCAAGCAGTGGGCTGGTTCTTAGAGGATTTATCCAATGATCAATATTCAATGCAATGCGTTTTGAGGGTTCTAAGGTTGCCCCTCCATCATGGCTGGGTACAGTTGAACAAAGTGTGCACAGGACTGATAAAATTGGAGGGATACGGCAGTCATAATAAATGACCCCCCAGGATCCATCCAATTTTATCAGTCCAGTAGACACTTTGTTAAACAGTACCCAGCCCTGATGTAGGGGGACCCTGAACCCCGGAAACGTGGTGGCTTTTTATGACATAAGTGTGTGAATAACATTGAATCTGGACTTTATATATATTCTAATTTTGGCACTTTCCTTCTTACACACCCAGAAAAAAAAAGGAGGAGGTACTATCCTTCCCTCCTCTACTAAAAAAATAATGTATTGCTGTGCCCCAGTTACAGATTTTCCCTCACTTCCTGTGTGATGAAATCATTGTCCCCAGGACAGGAAGTGACGGAAAAGCTCTCTAACAAAGCCCCGGATAGCAATAAAACCCCCACAGGGGTTCTAATCCTTCCCCACGCTATACAAAACAAGTGGTCATACACCTAAAAACACATTAGGAAACAGAAGGCGTGAAATGGGTAACTCACTGTTGGGGGGCCCCTGTGCTGGATACATAAATGGAGCTGGTGCCGATGATCGGGAGAACACCGGAGGCTCCTCGCCGAACACAACGATCAGGATCTGGATTAGGCCGAGCAGGTCTGACGGAGGCTGCGGAGAGGAGGGAGGCAGTGAGGACACAACACTGTGCACGGCTCTATACTATTCTCACACACCTTCCCTGATCACGCCAGCACATTCCCATTCAGCTGGGTGGCTCACAGTCACATGGCTTGCTGGGTTCCAGCCAAGTGACCAGAGGACCAAACTACTCTATACACACTCGCCTGTATAAACACACCTAAAACACACTCACCTGTATTTAATCATTTCTATACGTCCGCGCGGTTACAAATACCCCATCGGAATCTGCGCTCGCCGGAAACCTCAGACCGCCATTCCTGAAGGTGGTATTACAGCCGCCCGATCATCGCTTCTTCGAGTAATCACCAGCAGTGACAGCGACTGTCCTGTGCCGTTGTTCCTCCTCCTAACTCCGATCACTCCCGAGCTCCACACCTTGCGCTCACCAGGGACAAGCTTCTGATGAGGTCAATCGATGAAACGCGTCAGCCATGCTGTTTGCAATTGTTTCCACTTTGTGTTAAATAGTGATGTGCGTGGGCTGAACCGAGTGCGCTCAAGCCGACTCAAAACTGTATAGTAGTTAGATGAAGTCACCAGCACACCGAATCCATAATGACAGCAGAGTGTTCATTTATTGGCGTATGCCGTCTCTCACTGTGCAAGCGCTTTCGGGGCCATGCAGAGTCACCCCCTTCATCAGGCTCAGAGACACGTTGCGGCGCCATCCGCAGTCATTTCTAGCACCCGCCTGTGTATCCACATGGGAATCCCGGTAAGGAGCGCAGCAAGGATTTTCTTTCTTGTTCAAATCTATTAGTGACACATCCCTCGCACGCTGATCAGTTGCGGCCAGGGCATTCCCCGCACTACACAAAACAAAGGGGCTGGGATTCCCCTGACCGCAGCTGATTGGGTCGTGGACAGTTTTGCAAGGGCTTGGACGAACTTACACTGCGCCAAGCCACGCACATGTTTTAAAATTTCCTTGTCAACGCCTCCCATGCTCACCTCCAGGACTTCACTAGAGTCTCCACCATTCTATGGAACTCTTTACCCCAACCTGTCCGTCTCTCTCCTACTCTGACTCCCTTTAGGCGTTCCCGTAAGACTCATCTCTTCAGGGAAGCCTCTCCCACCTCAACCTAACCACTGAAATATCAATTTCTCAAACAATTCATCCCCACACAGCTCCCTCCTCATGTAGCACTGGCCCCTCCCTTTTAGATTGTAAGCTCTCAGGGGACGGGCCCTCGTTCTCCATCTTGTCTTGTGATTGTAATGTCTTCCTTATATTGTAAAGCGCTGCGCAAACTGTTGGCGCTCTATAAATCCTGTATTATAATAAATAAACTGGAGTTGCCCTTTGCTGGTTTGATTTCTGTTTAAGGCCTCGAGCATGCAAGCCCATGAGGCCGTATAGCCAAAATTGTGGGCGAATTTCCACCACCGGGATACACAGCAGGCGCACAGAGCTCCACTTAGAAATGAATGGCTGTAGGTAGATGTATGTGGGCTAATGCCACTGCTTGCATAAACCTGGGCATGCGTACGGACGTACAACCCTGGATGTAGACAGTCGGCTTCCAGGGGCGTATGCCTTTAGACATCCTCGGGTTTATACATGTGGAGGTGTAAACCGACGTAGAGCCCAAACATTATTATGGGTGGCTGTCCGTGGCAGAGTGTACTCTGGGTGCGGAAATATGCCCGCAGTTCACATTATAGGGCCTCAGTGTTCATGAGGCCTCAAACTCCATGCCTGTGTATCAAGTTCCTGCTCACTATACTGGAGGAGAGGTTACATAGGAGGCGAGGTTGAATAAAGAAGCGGGTCCATCCGGTTCCCCCCATATTGTGGAACGTCCCAGGAGAATGGAAGCTGCAATCCCATCTATCTGTGCTGGTGTGGAGCTCAGAGGTGAACAAAGAGCGAGGATGAGGAAGATCAGCACGGGACAGTTGGTGCTTACCTGGAGACCTGATGTTCAGTAGTGATGGGCTCGGGCGTGTTCGCAGCTCCACGTGCCGAGCCCGCCAGGCAGCTGACAGCGCCAATCACAGGCACTGAGACATGTTCCTGGTCCGCAGCTGCAGAGATCGGGAAAATGTCTCAGTGCCTGTGATTGCCGCTGCCAGCTTCCTGGTGGGCTCGGCACGTGGAGCTGCGAACGCGCCCGAGCCCATCGCTAATGTTCAGGGGGCTGTACAAGGGTTTATGAACCTTGAGGCTAGTTCATACCAGAACTGCGCGCGCCTGCGCAGCTGCAATGGGTTTTGCCACCATTGCCGTTTTTAAAATGGGATTTCAGGTGTGTGTGTATGTGTTCCGTTGCGATCCGATGCAGCTAAAATAGGGCAAGCCGTATTTTTTTTTCTGACTGCATTGGAACGGACTGCACTGGTTTGAACAGAGCACCAGAAATCACATTGGAAAGCATTGTGACGTGATTTGGAAGCAGCTGCCAAACTGAACTTACTGCCTCTGGTCCTCAGAAATGCTGGTCTGATGTGTATGGTGAGCACTGAATCTGATGGGTATAGGTGTGTTCATGAAAGCGCAGCTGTAGGAACACTATCGCTGTTCTCCAGTAACCCAGCAGCGGGTGGATGAGCGGACGCTGGACATCCATATAAAAGGAGTGCGGTGTGTTGATATCTGTGAACTGACCCCAGTGACAGCCCTCCAGTACTTACATGCTTCCACTCATGCAGATATGGGAGGTAGATCTTGCCGTTGGCATCCACATGCTTCCCCGTTTTAATAGTCATCGTACTGGTGGGTTTGACGAAGCAGATGGGAGGGTTGTAGGGGTAGGTGTCCAGCAGCCACAGGCATATTGGAATATTGTATGTATTACCTGCAGGGGGGGGAACAACAACACGGTTACAAATGTTTCCTGGGAAGGAATTGCTCCTCGCTCAGACTGTCAGCCAAGGTTAGTAAATAAAGAGCCGTCCCTACATTCTAATAATGAAGATGTGTAAATATAACATAGAAACAATTTCCACCTAAATAGCCCGATCTTTTAAACCAGACGCTTAGAGTAATTTGTTGTCTGTGCCAACTACCGCCATTAAAGGGGATATAATGCAAAAACTTTATGCGTTTTGGATAGAGTAAGGGAGAGTTAAAACCCCCCGTCAACTTCCATTCCAATCACCACAACAGGCAGTGATAGGAAATCCCTCCAAAGGGAGAGAAATCCCTGATGTTCAGCAGAACTAGTGTCCCCATTGGAAGATTTCCCATCTATTCCTGTTCTGGTGACAACCCAAAATGTTCTTTCACTTTCAGTGATAACGGTCACCAGGACAAATAGAAAGAGTGAATCTCCCTAAGGGTACCCACACACCTTACGATTATCGTACAATAATCGCGGGAAATCCCGCGATCGTACGATGATCGTAAGGTGTGTGGAAGCCGTGCGACCTCTACTACTGTAAGGTCGCACGACTTGAAACTTACGGACATGTTTGAAAACCCGCCAAGCATCGTACGATGTTCGGCGGGTTTGTGGCATGTTCGTACGATAAAAGCCGTACGGGCCGGTGTGCGCAAGCGCACACTGCCCGTTTGGCATTGCGGTCATCGGAAGCCTGCCCCTCAGGGGGCATGGCTTGCGATCATCACAAGTACGATCTGCCTATGCAACATAGGCAGATCGTACGTTTTTTTAAGTACCTTACAACCATCGCAAGACAAAAGTCTTGCGATGGTTGTAAGGTGTGTGCCCAGCCTAACAGGGACACAGACAGCAATACGAACGCTCTAATCCCTCCCCACTCCTTTCGAAAATTTGGGCTTCAGTTGCACTTTAACAGACGACTGGTAAGAAGAGCGGGGCGCCTAGTTTCTTTAGAGTAAGAGAAATCGTTCGGTAGTCCTCTGCAGTATATGCACATTTCCCCATTTTGCATCTCTTTAGAATGCTGCAAGCATATAAAAAAATAATAATAATTGCTCTGCCAGAAATCCAGAGATCTCCTAACTTTCAGTAGTGAGCTGACAACACACTGGATCTGCTACACTAAACACCAAAGCAGTGTTGTCAGCCCTGCCCAGTTCTCCCATGCTGGACTACAGAAGCCACCCCCTATTTGTTACAGAGATAAGGAGAGGGGGGGGGGGTTTCTCTGTGCAGGGAGATCTATAGAGACGACATGTGACAGCTGAGTGCTGACATCGGCTCTAACTATGGGGCTGAGTACATTTCCCTCTCCTCATAATTCTCCTTTAAATAAACTGGCGGCACGCCTTGATGCACCTCCGGTAACGCGGTGCACTGTACGGCAGGTGTGTTGGTAAACGACTGTACAAGAGCATTGGGCTGCCATTGCTGTCGTGCACAAGTTGCATCGCTGTGACAGGGTCCCGCATGTACAATTTTTCTTTGGGCAGCCGCCATTCTTGAGGTGTGGTACGGCTCTATACAATACAAGCAGCTCAAATAAACCACACTGCGAGTAAGAGAACACCCACCTTTGTATGCCACAGGGATCGTCCCAGCGAGACTCAGCAGTTCCCTGGAGGTGCCATCGTTGAACACTGCAAGAGAAAGAAGAATTTCAGACACGATTTACTCTGGACTGACGGATTACTAGAAGCGTATGACCAGCCTAACTGAATTTAAACATGCTTCGGGGGAACAACACAGGTCTACCCTCAGACATAAATGTTGTGATATAATGCAATATATATATATAAACAAAGCGGAGTATTGTAGTATGCGATGATATAGGTATATACATATACATTTATTTCCCTCCAGAGGAGTTGCATTCATTTTTCCCCATGATCTTGTAGTGGTGATGGGAGAGTCGGAGCACTGTGTAAAGTCTTCTCCAGCACATCCCAAAGATTCTCAATGGGGATAAGTTCTGGACTCTGTGGTGGCCAATCCATGTGTGACAATGATGTCTCACGCTCCCTGAACCACTCTTTCCCAATGTGAGCCCGATGAATCCTGGCGTTGTCATCGTGGAATATGCCCAATGCGCCATCAGGGGAGAAACAATCCATTGATGGAAAAACCTGGTCATTCAGTAGACAACTGACCTCATTTTTTGGGAACATAACACTGCTGAACCTAGACCTGACCAACTGAAGCAACCCCAGATCATAACACTGCCCGAAATCCAGGTGGTGACTTATTTTTTGGCCAGGCAGTGTGTGTGTGTAATATACTGTATGTTTTAGTGATGCCCCGATACCATTCTCAGTGCTGATACTGACCATTGGCACTAGTAATGCTTTGATACCAAAAACCGATAACCGGCACTTTAATTATTAAAATTGAAGTGGCTGCCTTAGGTCTCGCACTTGATGGGGACCTTGCGGCAGCCTATTTTGGAACCTCGCATCACCACTTCTGCCGGCCCGCCCATCTCCCCCTCCCGAGACCCTCCGCCCATCTTCCCCCTCCCGAGACCCTCCGCCCATCTTCCCCCTCCCGAGACACTCCGCCCATCTTCCCCCTCCCGAGACCCTTCGCCAATCTCCCCCTCCCGAGACCCGCCACCCAAGACATCAGGCCAGCACAGCACAGAGTATGTAACAATACATGTACTATTATTCTGCATTGCTGGGGTGTGTAGCCCTCTATAGCTGATGGTATTCTGCATTGCTGTATAATGTATTGCTGGGATTTGTAATCGTCTATAGCTAATGGTATTATTCTGCATTGCTGTACAATGTATTGCTGATATTTGTAGTACTCTATAGCTAATGGTATTATTCTGCATTGGTGTACAATGTATTGCTGATATTTGTAGTCCCTCTACAGCTTGGAGTCAGTAGCAGAACTACCAGGGTTGCCGCGGTTGCAGCTGGGACCTGGCCCTGGCGCTCCACCACTGTCCTAAAATACATTAGTCTGTATTGTTTTAGAAAAACTGTCACATGACACTAAAATAATAATAATTAGGTATCGGTAATTAGTATCGGCGAGTACTTGAGGAAAAGTATCTGTACTCTGTCTGCAAAAACAGTAATATATACGCACACATATTACACACACACACTGAATGGAACACTTGGTCTTCATCTGCCATCAGCCTGTTTTTAGTCTTTTCTTCTTATGCACCCAATGTATAGATGGAGACACGTCACATGACTGAAAGCCCCTCACACTGCACAGATCCCGGGAAAGGGCATGAAGACAACAATCACCCCAGTGTGTTCCGGGGCCATTAGAGTACTGTACACACAATTAGGTGAATGATGAGTCACAGGGAAGCCGTGTGTCACCGCGTATGCTAATGACCCTGATCAGTGAATAGGATACAGTGACTGAACTGTTCTCAGACAGAACAGGTTTTCCCAGAATCCTCCTCCTCCTCCTCCGTAGGATCACATGACAGCGCTGGGTCAGGGTGCAGACATCTGCTACTATGGCAGGGGAGATCACCTTACAGAGTGAAGTCATTTTATACACGGCTCCCATGGGATTTCCTTTGTTGTGAGTCTCCGGTTTAATAAAGTGAAATGTCTGGTCGGGTGACACAAAGGAAAGGAACCTCATTGTGTGCTGAACACATCCAAAGTCTTAAAGGGACCTGCTGTTGTATGTCATTGTAGCCATGCTTAAAGGGGGACTCTGATCAAAGACTAAAAATACATCTGTATTTCTAGATTGAATCTCCATAAGTTTTATCCCGCTCCTAATAACCAGATCCATCTAGATCAGGGGCAGCCGAACTGCGGCCCTCCAGCTGTGGGGGGGAACTACAAATCCCATGAGGCAATGCAAGAGTCTCACAGCCACAGACATGACTCCTGGAGAGAGATGCATCATGGGATTTGTAGTTTCACCACAGCTGGAGGGCCGGTGTTTGGCTACCCCAGATCTAGAAGGTTGTAAACTTACTTATTGGAGATGCCCATAAGATGTACCTCCTCCATGCACTGACACCATTTCACTCAGCTCTGTGAATATGCATTTCCTTGTGTCTGAACTACAACTCAACATCTGAACAATGTAACATTATCATTGCTTGTGTCTGTGAAGGTTCTCATTCCTCCTTTCATGGTATATCTGTTAAAAAAAACAAGGCAACTGGACTTGCTGTATTTTTCTTGAAGACGTTTCGCTGGTCATCCGACCAGCCTTCTCAATTCAGAATGACTTGTACGAAAATTATCTGGGAATAAATATGGTGAATGTTGCTCCAATCCACGTACCTGTAATTTGTTAATCATAACCAGCGAGGGGTCAGAGACCTCATGGAAGTTGATTGTATTTACATGATTGGAGCTAGCGGGTGTTAGTAACCCGCCCAGAGCTTTAACCCCTCTCCCTGGGGGTCTTAATAACACCTGATAGCTCCAATCATGTAAATACAATCAATACCTTACCTCCACAAGGCCTCTGACCCCATGCTGGTTATGATTAACAGGTTATGTGGATTGAAGCAATAATCACCATATTTATTCCCAGATAATTTTCGTACAAGTCATTCTGAATTGAGAAAGCTGGTTGGATGACCAGCGAAACGTCTCCAAGAAAAATACTGCAAGTCCAGTTGCCTTGATTTATTTTTTTCAGATATTATCATTGCTTGCTGGAAGCAATGCATGATGGGATATGTAGTCTTGAGAAATTGAGATTGCATCACATCAAGCAGCGGGGAAAGAGACGCAAAGCACGCTGGGAATCCAGGAATTGTTTCTTGTTTCTAGACTGGCTGGGATAACAGGAGGGGAGATGCTGGGACAACAGGAGGGGAGATGATGGGAGTTGGTTTGAGGTCTCTGTAGAGTCCGGTGACATTGAGGATTTCTCGCACTGTCAGGTCTCTGTATTTGTACTGCAGACAAAGAAAAACAACAATGAGAATCTAAAAACCAGAAAACACATAAAATTCCTAAATGGATCGTTCAGATTAAGGAGATAAAACCGAACCGCACATCGGACTTCTGCCGGGTTCTTATACAGCATCATACAAGGGGGGGGGGGAGGATAGAGACAGCAGAGGAAGAACAGGAAATAAGGGGAGTCAGAGTGACAAACAGGACAGGAGACGAGGGACAGCAAGAGCAGGACAGAGACATGGAAGGGGCAGAGAGAGTGAAGGAGGAAAGGACAGGAAGGGAAAGGGAAGGAAGAGAAGGAAGGGAGCGAAAGAAGGAAACCAGGAAATGAGGCGGACCCTATCTTATGTCCTGCAGCTTCTAATGCGCATTGTGAGAAGCTCCCAGTGTACAGTGATATCAGAGGAAGCCATTTCAGTCCAGGAGAGGACTGAAGGGGAGGGCAGAGGTCAGATAGAAGACTGAAGGGAAGGACAGAGGTCAGATAGAAGACTGAAGGGAAGGACGGAGGTCAGATAGAAGACTGAAGGGAAGG
>NW_017306278.1:3826084-3839981 GCF_000935625.1 Nanorana parkeri
GTCAGATAGAAGAACTGAAGGGAAGGCCGGAGGTCAGATAGAAGACTGAAGGGAAGGCCGGAGGTCAGATAGAAGACTGAAGGGAAGGCCGGAGGTCAGATAGAAGACTGAAGGAAAGGCCGGAGGTCAGATAGAAGACTGAAGGAAAGGACAGAGGTCAGATATAAGACTGAAGAGAAAGACGGAGGTCAGATATAAGACTGAAGGGAAGGCCGGAGGTTAGATAGAAGACTGAAGGGAAGGCCGGAGGTCAGATAGAAGACTGAAGGGAAGGCCGGAGTTCTCATTTAAGGACCAATGAATGACCGCCCCTTGTCCAATCACAGCACGCCTTGTATTTTGTGAATAGAAGACTTTGTCCTGGTGAATGAGGTGCTCAGGTATTATTATCACTTCCTTAAGCAGATATGTGGAGTCCGCCTGTCACTCGGCTGCCTTCCAGTGACCTCACCATGACTCACAGGCTGTGACAGCTCCGCACACATGACAATGATGACGGCTCGCCCCTCGTCTGAGCACAAACACACCGGGCACAGGGGCAATGACGTCTGTTTATGACCCTGCGGCCATTAAAGGGGACGTACAGCGTATATTCACTGAGCACACACTTTAAGGCCTCATTCACACAGCTTAGAGTCGGCCCGTACAGATCCGTGCGGCATGCGGGGCCACATCGGGCCGTTCCCGGCAAGGACAGGCGCTGCGTGCGATTGTGCGGGATCCATCCTGTCTGTGTACGAGTACGGACACCCGCACGGACGTGCAGCTCGGGT
The DNA here is from genome assembly GCF_000935625.1 of Nanorana parkeri. NCBI lineage: Eukaryota > Metazoa > Chordata > Amphibia > Anura > Dicroglossidae > Nanorana > Nanorana parkeri. Next base: position 3,826,858 of record NW_017306278.1, read on the forward strand.
GAGCGTACGGCCGCGTCTTCCCCTAGAGAAGAACAGGCTGCTGCGCACAATCACACGCATCACCTGTCCTCCCCGGGAGCGGCCTGATACTGCCGTGCATGCCGCACGGATCTGTACGGGCCGGCTCTTTGCAGTGTGAATGAGGCCTAAAACTGAACTCCAAGCGGGTATAAAAGGCACACATTGATGCAGCTCTGTACTCATTATTAAATGGATTAAAGGCGGTCAAAGTACCTGAATCTGACCGGGTATCAAGTGCAGCCCCTGTACAGCAGAGCTCAGACTGGGAGAGTGAGAAGCAGCACATGGAGCCAGTCAGCTGTGCCGCATTGCTCATGCGGTAACAAGGGGCATGCTGATAGGTGGAGAGAGCGGAGTGAAGGAGAGATGAGCTCATCAGTCTGCTGCATTGCTCATGTGCTAACAAGGGCCATGCCGATAGGTGGAGAGAGCGGAGTGAAGGAGAGATGAGCTCATCAGTCTGCTGCGTTGCTCATGTGCCAACAAGGGGCACGCTGATAGTAGAAGAGATCAGCTCATTAGTCTGCCGTTTCTCCTTCCATTGTCCAGTCACAGGGTGGGGGAGGGACAAGACCTGTAAGTGTTACTGAACTGCCCAATTGATTTTAGATGAAGAATTGCTCAACGAAGACACGTGGATGACTTTAGGCCCAGGTACCAAAGCTGTGGCCCCTTGGTGCTTGCTGTGGGGGCCCCCCGGTAGTCATTAGAGGAAGCTCTCGATCTTAAAGGGGCAGCAATGGCAGTGATCTCTAACCGTCTCTGTGTCTCTAACCACACCTTCATCATGTCTCTGACCATCTCTTGTATCCTCACAGACACTCCTCTGTAGCATCTCATGTACTGAATATTATGTGGGGTCCTTTAGTGATACCAGGGGCCACAGTTAACCCCCCCATAGTTAGGTATGGAAGCCCCATACCTTTAGGTGAACATTGCCAGCAATCTATAGAACATCCATTCCTCCAATCACTCCAAGCAGGAGACCCCGGTACCGGGAAATAGATGGGAAGGTGACAGATGACGGCAGTGACAGTCAGAGAAAAAAAAAGAGACATCTACTGGAGTACCAGTTGGGGAATAGTGGGGTTACCGAGGGGGTGTGGGGGAAGGGGGGGACGATAAAGGAAGCTGAGAGGAGGAGGGCAGTGGATGACAGGAAATTGGGGTACACTGGAGTGTAGAGGATAGTGGGGTGACAGGAGGAAATGAAGGGGATAACAGAGGAAAGGCGGTGACAGGTCGTGGGGCATATACCGGAGTGACAGTGGGGGGTATTGGCGGGGAAGGGAGGTGACAGGTGGACAACAGAGGGCTGTCAGGTGACCCGGCGGTGGGCGTGGCTCTCTCACCTTGGTCAGCATCTTCTTGAGCTGGACGTCGGACACCGCCATGGTGATGGGGGTCCCTCCGTCCTCTCCGCTCACTCCCCGGACCAAACCCAGCAAAACCGGAAACCCAGCTGTCCTCACCACCACTTCCGCTTCTGGCGGGTGCGTCACTTCCCTGGATACAGGCTTCTATCACCATGGCGACCGCAGCTGGGACCGTCGCCGCCATTTTGGAGAAGGGCAGGGAAAGCTCTCCCTACTATATCCTTCTCTGCACCTGACAGGAGAGCCATTGGGGGAAAGATATCTCCTCCAACTCCATATCTGCCCCCCCCCCCCTTCCAGGACTCCTTTTTAAAACTCCCCTCCATCCTTTGTACTGTCCTATGTACACATTGGAAGCAGTGGGAAGGCAGTGATGTTGCTGGTTGTTTGCTTATATCTGTCCAGTTTAAGTATTTGTTTTAACATGTGTATAACATTTTGGTTTCTTTTAAAATTCATTTTTTCTGTTATTCATTGCTGTATACATGAGGACATGATTCAATGGAACAATCATCCTACTGTACCCCATTATGGACCCTTCCCGTTGTCTGTCACCCTAATACCAACCTCTTCCCCAACCGTCACATTACTGACCCTCCATCTCATCAACATCCTTCCCTCCAATTTATTCGGCAACCACTGTTACCTCCAGCCAACCCACCTGACCCCAATACCTCTCATCCCTGTCACCTACTTCCATTGTATGTAACCCCAATACCACCCTAATGCCTCTTCCTTCCATTGCCTGTCATACCCTACCTCAGGCTTCAGGCTCTCCAAACCTTGTCACCCTACTGTCCCCTCCTATCCATGTATGTTACCCCCATACCTATCCACCCTATCGCCTCCACTGTTCCCTTCTTCCCCTTTATGTGACCCTAATACCACCCAGTCCTGTCACCCCACTTTTCCCTTCTTCCCCTTTATGTGACCCTAATACCACCCAGTCCTGTCACCCCACTTTTCCCTTCTTCCCCTTTATGTGACCCTAATACCACCCAGTCCTGTCACCCCACTTTTCCCTTCTTCCCCTTTATGTGACCCTAATTTCTCCCAACCTTGTCAACATACTGTCCCCCTCCTTTCCCTCTATGTAACCCCAATTCCTCCCAACCCGTTCATTCCACGGTCCCCTTCTTTCCCTCTATGTAACCCCAATATCTCCCATTGCCTAACTAACTCTATCACCCCACTGTCCCCTTCTTTCCCTGTATGTCATCCTAATAGCTCTCACTGCTGGCCACCTTCCTAGCACCCAACCCTGCCACCCACTATTTACTTCTATCTCAGTATGTAACACCAACACCTTCCATTGCATACAACCTCCCAACCCTGTCACCCCAATGTCCCCTTATTTTCATTTCCCGTCATCCCCGTAACCTTCTCCTTTACCTATATCACGCTTTGCCTACCATCACCTTATTGCTTTGTCCTATCCCTGCCTTTAACTCCAATACCTCCCATTCCCTTCCAACCACTTTCTCAAATCCCGTTTAACTACTGCCCCTTCTTTCCCCTGGTTGTAACCAAATACTTTCTGTTCAATGCCACCCAGTATACACAACCCTGTCACCCTACTGCCCCCTCGGTCCCCTACTTGTAAGTCCCCTACTTGCCACTCCCCTACCATGTCACCCTCCTTTTCCTTATCACCCCATTATCTCATCCCACCCATGTCTTTCATTCGGTTTAGCTTTTCCCTCCACCCCATCACCTCACTCCATGGAACCACTATGCTCACCCTACTTTCACTCCCTGTCACCCTACTTCCCTCCTCTCCTGGAATATCACTCTACTTCCCTCTTCTCCTGGACTATCACCCTACTTCCCTCTTCTCCTGGACTATCACTCTACTTCCGTCCTCCCTTGGACTACCACCCTACTTCCGTCCCCGTTTGGACTATCACCCTACTTCCGTCCTCCCTTGGACTGTCTCCCCATGTTCCTAGTCAAGTCAAATAAATGGAGTGGTTTAATATGTATGCACCCAAAAGTCTTATAACGCACCCATTAAAAGCGCACTAAAACATTTGCATCTAATGATACCAAGACCTTCAACCCGGTCCATAGTGCGTTCATAACACCCTCATTAGATAAAGTCTATCATAATTTATTATTGCATAGTCTTAATAATGAAGTCATACAACAAAATAAATGAAAACACAAATTAGATTGGTTTTACTTGGATTTATTGCTTGTGTAATGTCATTCACTGAATGAAGGCATTTTTCACCTTGTCCATGATTATCCAACTCACACGTTTTTAAGTAGAAAATATTTTGTACCGAAATCCCAAAAGATGAATCTGCATTTGTAACAATCATTTATAATATAAAGTACACTGATTCGGTAGGAAGGCTTTTTGATCCCTTTGGTCTCTTTTCACCTTAACCTGTATGGTTATACTGTAACAATCATATATACATTTCTGAAGACTTAGGGTTTCTTTTATTTAGGAAGTGCAAGTAGAACAAATAGTTATAGAAACCTTATTAGTGTAAAAAATAAAATAAAAGAGACAGCAGCCATCAACAAAATTGAGTGTTAGGATATGTAATGGTCCATAATAGAAGTCACCAGCAATCGATGATACATGCAAGAAGTAAAGCACTTTTTTATTAAATTGTCACATACGTCATACAGCCAACGTTGCAAGGCTATGTTGCCCAGAAGAAGGGACCCTGTGTGGCCCCGAAACGTTGGCTGTATGACGCATGTGACAATTTATTAAAAAGTGCTTTACTTCTTGCACGTATCAACGAGTGCTGGTGACTTTTATTATGGACTGTATCTGACACGGCGCCATCCATGTTGTCACTTCGAGCATCAACCCTCCGTTAAGGTCTGTACGCTGTATGGAGTGCAGGTGATTTCTTGTTATGGATATGTAATGGAACTCATTTACTGAGTAATGATCAATCTCAGTTTACGTTGCTTGTTGCAGCCAATCATTTGCTTCCGCTCAGTGCCAAAAAGATGAGGAAGCAATGATCTGGATGCTATGGGAAAAACAGAATATGATAGCTTTGTTTAAAGAGCCTTCTTGTGGTCTTGGAGCATTCAATGGTTGCATGACTTTGGGTGATGGTTAACCTGGCTCTTAAATGGTCTCACAGCAGGGGGGAGCAGGGAAACCTAATGAACATATATGAAGCTGGCTAGACATGGCAGGCAACCTTCAGGGCAGCGTGTGCCTGCACGTAGCCATGCAAATACTTTGTTGAGCGCAGGTTGCAAGTAACAGCAATTGTGACAGGTTTTTGACCCAGCGGTGATGCACCACACAAACCCACTTTTGGTCTCTTGGTCTGGGTATAACGTGGGTGCCGACCATGCTCTAAGGAAAATATGATATGAAGAAAGCGCTGCACACCACTGACGTCACCATAAACCTTTATTGCAAGCCGACATGCTCCCTTTTAACCCCAATGGGCCTATTCTCCAAATAGGAATAAGCCCCTTGGGGCTTGGTAGGCTGTTTATGGGCAGAGACACATGTATGTCAGCTTTCTTCATATCTGAATATCTTCCATGGAGCATGGACGGCTCCAGGCTGGTGTCCACGCTATACCCAGACTAGGAAATTCAAAACGGTTTGGAATGGTGCATTACCACTGGGTCAAAAAAGTAGCTTTTTTTCTTTAAGTGAACCTGTCTTGTCTTTGTCCAGTCATAACATTACAGTATAGCAGCAGACACCTTTCCTAATAATCATCATTGCTTCTGCCCGCCTAAGGGAATCACCCCCAATGCTGGGCATTTTAACTGCCGCAATACATATGTGGCCATGTTTTATCCTTTTAAAGAACTGCCGATACAGAAAAACACCTGCTCATTGGCCAGAAATGCCAAGCCTAACTATACTCGGCTCCCCTTTAGAGAAACAATGTTTACAAGTTCCTTGCTTGTGCAGACATCTTCATCCAGTCTTCTCCTTGGTTTTTGCAATCAGGATCCCGATTGGCTGTGCCGGGATGGCCAACCTCCGGTGCATGTGGAGGGGAGTTGCGTTGTATACAAGCTCTTGGTGGTTCTGACATCTCCATTTTGTCTTCTTTCTGGTTCAGGATCTTTGGCCACCTTGACTGGCTGTGCCGGGATGACCTACCTCTCATGCATGTGGGGGGGGGGAGTTCAATAATCCCAGCAGTTGACAAAAAACTATGCATGAGATGCGTATGCAATGCTGTACGTTGCCAGAAAGATCACAAACAGGCAGATACGAATGCTTTATTTTAGAAGGGACATTAGTATGTCTCCTCTGAATTAAAAAGCCTGTCCATTTGCACATATATTTTATGTCAAGTTCCACTTTAATCCCTGTTGTGGGCTGAGAAAATAGAGGGATTTTTTGGACTGAGTGGTGTCACCCCTGCCTAATGTCTTTTGCTAAACTATGCAGCCACTCCGTCGCTCAGATCTCTACAACAAAGGCTAATCACTCTGTAGTCCAAGATGGCAACAAGGAGGACTTAACTGAATCTTTGGGATAAGACAAGGAGTATGAAGAAGGCACAGGTCTGAATTTCTGGCAAGATCAACAGGTTTTTTTTCATACTTATACAAACAGCTATAAGAAACTGCTTCCAATGTTATAATAAACAGACCAAAAGGGAGCAAACAGGACACATTCATTGGTAGGGTTTACATACAGTTTAAGTTGACTCACAGTTATCATATTATCCCCACTATAGTCAAAACCAATGAAAGTGCTGCTTTTGGTCATTTTTTCATTGGTTTTGGGATGGCGGGAGGTGGCAGAGGTTCAGGTCAGAGCTGAAGTCATGGCTGAAGATACCGCGTGTGTGATGGGATCTCAAAAGTGCTGCTTTTGGTCATTTTTTTCATTGGTTTTGGGATGGCGGGAGGTGGCAGAGGTTCAGGCCAGAGCTGAAGTCAAGGCTGAAGATACAATGTGTGTGATGGGATCTCGGGGGACACAGAAGTGGATCTCATTAATAAGTGAGGCACGTTGCAGCCACCTTGCGGTGTCAGATCTTATACTGTAACAATAGTTATAGTGAAGAAAGACAGGACAGGTTCCCTTTAAACCCGCAATGCCACCTTGGCCATTCGTCAAAGAGCACTTCATCATTTTTTCATATAGGAACAACAAAAGCTTTCTTCCTTTCCTTCTGTAACCCTGCAATAATCTCTTCATTGTAGGACACAGATACTCTGCACTGCAGAGATGATCTCCTTCCATTGCATAGTAGAATACGTAGAAGAGTCCAGCTCCATAAAATTACAGTTTCAGCTGCTGCTGAAGATTTTGTATAGATGACGCACTTTTCTGGAGGGCCGCGGTCACCGCATCGTCTAATTGCAGGATCTGGGGGTTCCCGTACACCCCGGTGCTTCCCAGTACACATGGCAAGCTTAAAAACACCTCCTCCTGTATGTTGTAGAAACCCTGGTTGACCACACAGAGAGAAACAAAGCCATTAGAACCAGCAAGACAAGACTCCAATTGTATTCAAGAACTTCCAACACAACTGAATCTGTGTAGGGTAGAAACTATTCCACTCCGGAACACCTCTCTACGTTAAATCAATTCAAAGTTAAACAGAGTTTGTGAGGTGAGGTCAAACACAAAAAGGTAAAGGGAAGCCCAGGAGAGATACATTCTGATAGATCTATATGTGGGTGTTAGAGGGCCCCGGTATCCACATGTAGGCCAGGGAACATAAGCGTTATGAATTAGGTTTGTAGATGTGAAACTAGGCCTGGGTGCACTGGGGCAATGAGAAAAACTGTTAGGTTCTTACCTAGGCCAGGGAACACTAGAGCGGTGGCAAATGCTTACAGAGCTGTATCTAGACCAGCGGCCAGTTAGAAAAGCCTGTAGGCCAAGGGACACTAGAGAAAGGCATGTATCTTGGTCAGAGGACACCAGCCCATTTAGAAAGGCTTTAAGACCCTTATCTAGGCCAACGGACAACTTAGCCAATCAGAAATGCTCACAGATTTGTATCTTGGGCAGAGGACACTAGGCCACTGGGAAAAACTTTTAGGCCTGTATCAATGTCTTGGAAAAACTAAGCGTGTAAGAGAGGGTTGAATGTCTGAACTAAGCCAGGGGACTCTGCATCAACACCAGAGAACTCTAGGCCAGTGAGAATGGCTTGCATGCCCTCATCTGTCTAGGGGACACTACGTCAGTGATAAAGACTTGTAGGCCTGCATCTACACCATAATTCACTAGGCCAGTGGGAAAAGTTTGTAGTCCCGCATCTAACCAGGGGACACTAGGCCAGTGAGAAAGGCTTGTAGGCCGGCCAGCATCTAAACAAAAATTCTATAGGCCAGTGAGAAAGGCTTGGAAGCCATCTGGCCAGGGGACACTAGGCCAGTGAGAAAGGCTTGTAGGGCCGCATCTAGCCAGGGGACACTAGGTTAGTGAGAAAGACCTAGATCACACCTAGCTTGGGTACACTGGATTTAATATCCGCTATCTACGATTGGGAAGAGTATCTCGCTGTGTTTTTACAAACTCCATTAAAATAAGCCTTAGTTTAATGTCATCTTGTGATGCTATATCTCGTGTACCAGTTTTGTATCAGAATTTCAGCACGATGGACTATTTACCTTGGTAAATGTGGAGACTGAATGGGTCCTTTTTTTGTTTTGAGCAATGGTGTCTGTGAGTTCGGCTACAGATAAGCCAATGGACCACGACCTTTGACCTTTCCCTTTCATGACCTCCAACGCCCTGAAGAAAAAACGCTGCATTGTATTACTGGTTTTCATTTCCTAATTTCAAATGGATAATCAAATATTGCATTTCCAGTATTACGACAGACTTCTCTGGAATAATGAAGCACTGTGCCATAGTGGTTAGCTTTCATGCCGTGCAGCGCTGGGGTCATCTTTTACTTTTAAAGGAAACCTGTACCAAGGGCAATAAGCTGCGCCTTAACTGAAATACCTACTTTATGCAAGTTTGGGTTTATTCCCACTGTAACAGCGGTCTCAAGGCGCAGGATCTCGCTGAGGAAGCCAATCAGTGTCTATCTCACAGATCAAGGAAGCTCTGTATTAGTTTTAATAAGAGAGCAATATGTTGGAGTCGGGTTTAGCTAAAGTCAACATTAAAGGGGTGCAGAACTTGCTGGAGGGCAAAGGATTAGTCACCGTTATTGGCTGTGGTCTCCCTGCAGCTGATTTTTTCCCATTACAAATTTCCCATTGCTTATTCTGCACTGCGTCCCTGTGTGGAGGTGGCCATCTTGGTAGAGGCAGGGCTTTGCTCCCTCATGTCAGAGCTGCCCCCTCTACAATGACTGGTGATCTGATGACTGATGGGGTATTTAAAAGTACAGATCCTTAGAATGAATGCAACAAAAGCAGGGAGATCCTTGCACTGAAGCTCCTCAGGTGCGGCTTCCTCTCCAGCCAGGAGAACAGTGAGCAGCACAGTAGAGACATCATCAAATCTCACTCCATATACCCGTAGACTAGCAGTCAGAGGTATCAGAGCCTTACATATAACACTGCAGATATACTGCTAGGAAGATGTGCCTTAGCACAGGAAGAGCTCTAATGTTGTTTCAGTAGGAGTTCAAGTAAAAAGTAGATATTTCAGGGTTTTGCACAAATAGACTTTCTCTATATTCCCTATAAGATAACAAATCTTCCCTTTCTAAGTTCAGATCCACTTTAATGGACACTTTACCTGTTTGCCAGCTGTTCTTGAAAGATCTTGGGATATATTTTCCCGGGAGGTTTTTGATTGTTTGCAGCGTCTTCATCGTTCCATGCGGCCACTGAAAAAAAAAGGTTGCTATAAATTAATACTTTGGGGATTGCTGATTTTAAGACAACTCCCTCAGTGTTCCCTGCTGATGGAACCTGAACTTTGTGTCTCTTCTGTTAATCCAACAGCTGATACTGGTCACACACATGGAAAGAATACCTCTGCTGTACCAAGCAATTTGGGGTCCAGAACTGGAGGTGCATAAGGAGAGTGTCCATTTTTTGAGAAGTGGCTCAGTGTCTGATTCCCCCACCTCATAGGGCGCTGCTCGGCTTCCTAATACCAGAAGTTCCGGTATCGGGATAGGCATCAGAGCATTTGGGCTCGTACTCAAATACTCAGTATCGGCACCAACACCCATACTAGTATCGGTGCATCCCTAGTCTACGGCTTACCTTTGTTCTCTCCCTGCTCCCCGATGATCCAGCCGTCCTGCGCCTCTTCTTGGGAATTGGTCACAGTGCGGATGATGTGTTGGAACCGGACCGAATCCAGATTGCATCCGATCCCTACGACCTGCCGGTGAGGCAAGCCGCTCAGTTTCCAGGCCACGTAAGTCATGATCTCCACTAAGAAACAGGAGTAAAAAGATGGAAGGTTAAGAATTGCAAAGCATCTCCTTATAACTAATGGAAAGATTCTGATTGGTGATGAAATTCTCTTATTTGCTCCATTTGGTCTATTAAATATACCATTGGAAGTGTCTTGTTATATCTGTTTAATAAGTGTAACCCTCCCCCAAGAAAACGTTGACAGAAATTCAGAGCTGTCCTGTGCTCTGTGCACACTTCCTGTGGGAGTCCTCCCAGTTCTTAGACTACACAATAATTACTCTCAATGTTGTGTGAATAAGAAGGAGAGGGATTCAGTAGCTGAACAAAAAGACAACTGGGCAGGGCTGACACCATTCCTTGCAATTTCAGTATTTTTCTGCACTTGCCGGGTCTTTAAAAGGGATAAAATGTTTATTTTTTTTAAATTTTGCTCTGACATATATTTTAAGAGTTACTAAAATACTGCAAAAGTACACCGTCACACATAATATCACGGAGATGTGAATGTAAATGGCTGCTTTCATTCTGTAGGGGCAAATATGGCCAAATCCTGACTTGAGCTGCATTCATGTTTCCCTGTCACAGGTAAAAACTAAGCATGTGAAATGTGTCAGGATTCCTGCAGCCCCGGACAAGAGCCAATCATAACAGTATCAATGAATGTCCATGTTCCTAAGTGGGACACTGCTCTTCTATGATGGCACCACGCTGGGCTTTATTGCTTTATCATATACCTAATTTTTTCCCTTACCAGGCTGAGAGGCGATGACGATCACACTGTCTGGGCAGTGATAGGCCACAGCTGGTACTATGCCACGTAACAGATCCACGTTACTCTGAAGAACCTCCAAATAAGACTGAGCGTTGCTCCACGCATTCACGGTAATGATAACGGCTTTTGAGCCCGTGGCCGTAGATAAATCTGAAAACACAATAAGCTTTTCAGATTAGGGGGGTCTATTTATAAACAATTTGCAGGGCCCTTGCCCTGTGAGTATCTGAGAACATTCATTTTGAATGAATAAAGCCAAAAACAAATGTTCTTTGAATATTTTCCCCCACGAAAAGAGTATTTATTTATTATGCTCCTGAGCTCCATCTAGTGGCCATAATGTAATATTACAGCACACTGCATTCAAACTGGGAAACGCTCCATCTAGTAACCATAATGTAATATTACAGCACACTGCATTCAAACTGGGAAACGCTCCATCTAGTAACCATAATGTAATATTACAGCACACTGCATTCAAACTGGGAAACGCTCCATCTAGTAACCATAATGTAATATTACAACACTACCTTCGAACTGGGGAAAAAATATATTAAAGCACATTTGTTTTTGGCATTATTTACCCATAATGAACGTTCACAGATGTTTGCAGGGCGAATTGTTTATAAAAAGGCCACGTAAAGTCCATCGTCAAACATTTTTATTTTTATATTGAGCAGCAAACCTGACCAGACTTCCTGCTCTGGCACTTACCTTTGCTGATCTGCACGTTGGGAATGCAGAATATGTCCAAGTCCATGGCTTTCAGTCCACCATCACTGACATCAAGCAGTACCAGATTGTCCGCAGCCCTCTGGACAAACCGGATAACTATTATTCTCTGGTCACAAAGTAACACAACTGCATAGGTACAGCAACACTAGACAAAACTGCTTTATAGTGCAGCCCTAGACAAGAAAGTATTTAACCCTTGCAGAAGGTTGGGGGGGTAGGGTAGTGCCACTGCAAGGGTAGTTTTGACACATTTCTGGAGTTCCACTTTAATAGAATGTCCAGTATATAAAACAAATAGGAGCACATGCAGGGACAATTCAGGGGCACGTGACATTGAACGTAGATAGTTTTTTCTACCTTTGCAGAGATGGCCAATAAACAGGCCAAAGCCAAGTCCCCTCCCCCGATGACCGTGACCTTTCCTCTGCTCGGGAAACTCACGTCTAAGTTCGATACGCCTGGAAAAAAAAACAACAAAAAGTGTAAAATGCAAATAATAAATTATCGGGCCAGTTAGAAATGTATTTGGACTCTGTTCAGCTTCAGTAGCGGTATTCCCACATTGGCAGGCAGTGGAAGGATATCACCCTCGTATTGGGTGTTCTGTAGAACTGTCATGGCATAAACATGTGATGGCACCGGCTAAACATGCAAATCTATGTTCAAATTATCTACCTCCAAAGGAACAATGACGATCGCCCGGGAAATTCCATTCAAGACTATCAGTTGTTGCCTGGGGTGTCAGGGGAGGATGGCGGTAGTGCAGGAACATTGGCGACCATCTCCCAATATGACCTCCATTGGACCCAACCATCACCACATGTATGTAAGTAACAAAGTACATCTGATCCAGGTTCACCAAATATAAATAAGGCTAAAGGTGCAGAAAAGGAACCTTGGGGCTTAGGTGGTGGTCTGGGTGGCTGTGGTGCCTGCTACACAATGGTGACCTTTGTATATATCATGTATATAGGTATCAAAGAACATCTGCTTCAGGTTCTCCTATTATAGATCAGGACAGAGCTGCAGAGAAGGCGCCACTGTATGGGATCTCTGTGGGCTCTGGTGGTGCTGACCTGTGTATATATCATGTATATAGGTATCCTAGGACATCTGCTTTAGGCCTAGATAAGGCTAGAGCTGCAGAGAAGGCCCCACTGCTTATGATCCCTGGGGGCTCTGGTGGTGATCTGGGTGGCTGTGGTGTCTCCTATGCAAGGAAGACCTGTGTACATATCATGTATATAGGTAACAGAGTACATCTGCTTCAGGTTCCTCAAATATAAAAAAAAAAAGTATAATGCTGCAGAGATGGCACCACTGCATAGGATCCCTGGGGGCTCTTAGGGTGATCTTGGGGGCTGTGGGGTCTCCTATGCATTAAAGATATATGTATATAGGTAACAAAGTACATCTTATCCAGATTCCCCTAATATAAATAAGGCTAAAAGTGCAGAGAAGGCACCACTGCCTAGGATCCTAGTACATATCATGTATATAGGTAACAGAGTACATCTGCTTCAGGTTCCTCACATATAAATAAGGATCATGCTGCAGAGAAATCCCCACTACATAGGAACCTTGGGGGCTTAAGTGGGGATCTGGGTGGCTGTGGTGCCCCCTATGCAATGCTGACCTGTGTATATATCATGTATATAGGTAACAGAGTACATCTGCTCCAGGTTCCGCTAATATAGATCAGGCTCATTCTGCAGAGGAATGCCCACTGCATAGGAACCTTGGGGGCTCAAGTGGGGATCTGGGGGGCTGTGGTGCCTCCGATGTAATGAAGACCGGTGTATATAAGAAACAAAAGCACATCTGCTCCAGGCTCCCCTATTATAAATAGGGATATTGCTGCAGAGAGGGCACCCCTACATAGGACCCCTGGGGGGGGGGGGGGGCCCGCG
>NW_017306278.1:3840046-3843004 GCF_000935625.1 Nanorana parkeri
GGGGGCCCCCCCAGAGCGCGCCCCGGGGGGGGGGGGGGGGGGCCTGCATGGTGATCTAGGAACCTGTTGTGCCACCTATGCAATGTTGACCAATTTGGGGTTCAAACATTTTCCCCCCTTCCTCTGGGATTAGGGAGTTGGGCTTTGACTAAAAACCCTCCAGTGAGGTTCCACATACACGAGGTGGTCTTTCTTACCATCAGTGACCTGCGAGATGTAGGACAGCAGCTCCCTCTGTTTGTCGGCGTCAGTGGCCGTCAGGGAGTACAGCGGTAGTTCCTCCTCGAACTTCGACACCATCTCTTTGATCAGTCCCAGGATCGTGGACTTGGGCTAAAAAGAAAGCGCACGTCACATGCTGATTCGTCAATGCGGCCAGAGAAGCATCTGGATGAGCCAGGAATCTCATCCCCTGCAATCAGCATCACCCCTTACCTACAAAAGGGCCCTATTCTGGAAGGGGTTTTCCACTGGGAGATATGATGTGCGGCTCACTGGGAGATATGATGTGCGGCCCACTGGGAGATATGATGTGGGGCTCACTGGGAGATATGATGTGCGGCCCACTGGGAGATATGATGTGCGGCTAACTGGGAGATATGATGTGCGGCCCACTGGGAGATTTGATGTGCGGCCCACTAGGAACTTTTCTGTGACAACGCTACCTCTACAACCAGCATTGTCAGCCCACCTCTCTCTATCCCTCTCCACATTTATTTTGTATAATTATAAGATATATATTATTATATTTTAGGGTTTTTTTTTACAATAAAGTTATTTATAGATTTTTCATTTCATTCTTCCTTCTCAAAGCCGAGTGCAAACCTGCAATACCAGTCCGGCCAGTGACTCACTGACACCAGCTACGGACCTGGTCATGTGACACACCCATGTCATGTGACCGGCTGTATTGTGCAGCTCGGTACACAGGGAGACGCAGAAGGAGAGCCGTCAACCTCCACAGCCTACAACGCGGTTTATAAAGGAGGCCTCCGGTCTAAACAAAAGCATTTCAATGGTTTCCATTACCTGTACACTGATCCATACGATTGCGGTGCAGAATGCGATAACTAACTGCAACCAATCAGAAATCACCTTACTATACCCTACTGGTCAGTCTGGCCATTTATATCACCAGCCCCCACACTCTCCCCAGGACGCAGCGCTCTTACATGGCTCCAGTTCTGAAGGTACGGCAGGTATATCCTTCCCTGAGCGTCTATGTGCTTGCCGACCCGGACGCCCATGGTATCGGTCGGTTTCAGGAAGCACATCGGGGGGGCGAAGGGGTGGGAGTCCAGGAGCCAAAGACAGATCGGGATGTTGTAGGAGTTCCCTGCAAAATAAAACATTGGAGACGTACACGCAAACCGAAGGACATTTAGTTTCCTCTGCGCACAATGTATCATCAAATAAAGAATTGTATTATCCTATGTCACCTCTCAGTGCTGCTGATCTCCTGCAGTCTCTTTTGCAGCCACTTCCTGTCTACATGGACTCCAGCGATGGCTGTCAGTCATCTCTCCCCACAGGCATCCCCCTCTCTCCGATCCTCCAGCACCAGCTGTCAATCAGCCCTGGGGGTGGATCCAGACAGTATTGTCAGCATCCATCCCAGCTGTGGCGCGGCTCTGCACTCTCAGCATATAGCTGGCAATCGCCCGCTATATGCTGAGTTGTGGGTCACAATTGGACATTAGTATATATCCTCCTGTGACCCTGAAGAGAAATATGGGCAAAAAAAAAGGTTACCCCATAGTTCTTCATTGGAAGCTACAGTTTTATAAAGCTTGAAAAGTGACCTTTGATACAACATGAACATGTCCGAGCGCCTCTGAGGTTTTAGGGGCGGAGTTTCCATCTCCTTTATTAGGGAAGTGATAACCTCTCCCACACACAGGCTGCCCGATGAGTAAGGACGGGGAAGGATATTGTTGTCACCCCCCCAGACCAGGAGGACAGATGACATAAATAAAAGGCACATGACTAAACATGAAATATCAACAGTCACATGACTAGAAAGGAAATATCAACAAGTCACATGACTGAAATGTATGAGATACATCTATAAATAGCTGATGGAAGTACGGTGGGCGGTGTCACTGATCGCTTTCCTCCGTCTTCCTCCCTTCGCCCCCCATGCTGCAGCCATTATAAGGGGGTCTCTGGTGGTTTACATGCTGCAGCTATTATAAGGGGGTCTCTGGTTTACATGCTGCAGCTATTATAAGGGGGTCTCTGGTTTACACGCTGCAGCCATTATAAGGGGGTCTCTGGTTTACATGCTGCAGCTATTATAAGGGGGTCTCTGGTTTGCATGCTGCAGCTATTATAAGGGGGTCTCTGGTTTACACGCTGCAGCTCTTATAAGGGGGTCTATGGTTTACATGCTGCAGCCACTATAAGGGGGTCTATGGTTTACATGCTGCAGCCATGATAAGGGGGTCTCTGGTTTACACACTGCAGCCACTATAAGGGGGTCTCTGGTTAACATGCTGCAGCCATTATAAGGGGGTCTCTGGTTTACACACTGCAGCCACTATAAGGGGGTCTCTGGTTTACATGCTGCAGCCATTATAAGGGGGTCTCTGGTTTACATGCTGCAGCCATTATAAGGGGGTCTCTGGTTTGCATGCTGCAGCCATTATAAGGGGGTCTCAGGTTTGCATGCTGCAGCCATTATAAGCGGTTCTCTGGTTTGCTGTTGGATTTCTAATGTAATAACACTACATGGCAGCGACTGCCGCAGGAGGAGTGAGACTGTGCTTGGAGAACAGAGCAGTGTCGCTGGCAGGCCAGCTCTCAGATGCCCCATGTTGGCCAGGATGCATGCTGGAGGAAAACAGCGAGTGTTCAAAATGAGAACGCCACCCCCAATCCCCCCCCCCATTTTTTAAATTCCCTCCAGTCCAATGATTGGTTGTCCTCAATTGCTGTGATCTGTGTCACACTGCCACC
>NW_017306278.1:3843275-3843740 GCF_000935625.1 Nanorana parkeri
TTCAGGGTGAAGGTCCCTTCTAAGGCAATCAAAGTTCAGCCACAGCAAATGTACCCGTATTGGGAGCGCTGGCCCTTTAAGAAACAATTTATAAACTTTAAGAATCAAACAACAAAAGAAGGAGAAAAAAAAAGAATCTTCATAGCAGATTTACCCTGAAATTTCATGGGAACGGTCCCCGAGAGGTTCAGGAGATCTTTCTGTGACCCGTCTTTAAACGCTGAAAATAAAAACACCGACATCAGACCCACACACACCGCAATATTCCTCACATCATCTTCTGCCAGCTGCTACAATGTTACAACGTACAGACTGATCACTGGAGGAGGGGAGACTGAGGAAATGCTTCTTCCTCCCTGCAGCCGCCTGATCACTGGGGGAGGGGAGACTGAGGAACTGCTTCCTCCTGCCTGCAGCAGACTGATCACTGGGGAGGGGAGACTGAGGGAATGCTTCCTCCTGCCT
>NW_017306278.1:3843753-3849180 GCF_000935625.1 Nanorana parkeri
CTGATCACTGGGGGAGGGGAGAGTGAGGAAATGCTTCCTCCTGCCTGCAGCAGAATGATCACTGGGGGAGGGGAGAGTGAGGAAATGCTTCCTCCTGCCTGCAGCGGCCTGATCACTGGGGGAGGGGAGACTGAGGAAATGCTTCCTCCTGCCTGCAGCAGCCTGATCACTGGAGGAGGGGAGACTGAGGAAATGCTTCTTCCTCCCTGCAGCGGCCTGATCACTGGAGGAGGGGAGACTGAGGAAATGCTTCTTCCTCCCTGCAGCAGCCTGATCACTGGAGGAGGGAAGACTGAGGAAATGCTTCCTCCTAGAGGGGAGGGTATGGAGGGGGTATTCTATATCATGATTATATCAGGCGGCAGATGTTTTATGAACACTTCGTGTCAGGAAAATACAATAACGAAAGAAGAGAAATGAGAAATATTTGGAATGGTTCCGATAGAAACACCTTCTGATTGTTTACAAATGAAAAACTAGGAATGCACCGACACCGACTACTGGCCCAAATGCTCCGATACTTTCCCCCGATACCGGAACTTCCCGTCGTAAGATTTCTTCTGACAGACAGTGCCAAGGGAACATGGAGCCGGCTTCCCCGCCAATCAGGAAGCCAGGCATCGGGTAATGACTAGCCGCCCGACTTCCTGTTTGGCCGGCTCGATGCTGATTAGCCGGGAAGCCGGTTTCATTCTGTTTGGCCGGCTCGCTGCTGATTGGCCAGGCAGCCGGCTTCATTCTGTTTGGCCGGCTCGCTGCTGATTGGCCAGGAAGCTGGCTTCATTCTGTTTGGCCGGCTCGCTGCTGATTGGCCGGGAAGCCGGCTTCATTCTGTTTGGCCGGCTCGCTGCTGATTGGTCGGGAAGCCGGCCTCCATGCTAGCGGCAGTACAGGTATCGGTGCATCTCTACTAAAAACCTGCGGCCCCAATAGCACTTTTTCTTTTTCGCTTCTTTGCTCTGTTTTCACACATTTTTACAGGCTTGAGTATTTTTTGCATTAGCCAATAAGAAGTTAGTTACTAGGAGGAGGCGGAGACGCTTATCAGGCGTGAAATTGCACCAAAAGAAATGGCGTATGTGCGGTTTGCAGGCGCTGCCATTGAAGTCTGTGGGGCCAAAAACACAATTTTGTCCTAAAACAGCTCAGGTAGTTTATCAAGCTGAAGGTAACATTGGACACGATCCCTGGGGGGAGGGGGGGCAGGGGACTGACCACCACTGAGAGTGATCGGATTCTTCATGATGAGTGTTGTCACACTTCAGGAAACGGTCAGGCGTGAATGGCGGCTAAAAGTGGACACTGAACTTCTCTTATCTGCTTCTTTTTTGGGTCTGTTAAATATACCACTGAAAGTGTTTTGCTATATCTGTTCAAAAAGCGCCGTTGATCCTGCCAGAAATCTTTTGAGCTGATGACTTCCTGTGCCGACTTATCTGAGGGCTACAGAACCCCTCCCCCTCTATGTTATGGAGGCTAGCAGAAGATGTTCTGCAGGCCTAACACCCTTCCTACATTGGGTTAACAACACTGCTTCTCCACAGACAGCACTTCAGTGAGCGTTGTCACCCTAGGACAGGAAGTACATTACTGGTAGATCTCCAGGTGGAAATAAAAGCCGGAAAAAGGAAAACTAATGCAGCCGCCACATCTGAGGACTGGGAAGCTGATATATGACATTTGTGTTTTTAGGTTTATTACAATAACAGGAGGGGAGGTTCTTGGAGTCCGGGGAGTGTAGCAGGTCCCTGACCCTCCCCCCCCCCCTCCTCATACAACTTACTGTAGGTGTCCATGGAGTAGATGAAGCCAGGAAGGACCTTGTAGACATCTTTCAGCTCTTCCACCGTCAGGTCCCGAAATTTGTACTGCGAGGAAATCAATTATCAATCGTTACAACTCGCAGCTCCACCTCCAACGGCAACATATTGCACGCGGATCCAGGATACAATGTGACCAGTCTGACAGGAGGACTATGAGGGGAGGGGAGATCAGTCATCGTCATAGCTCGAGCCGACGCCTGGCAATGAGACTGTCACAGGTCGGCTCCATAGATCGGGAACACATACCGTCGCTCGCTCACTTCTCGATCATCTCCCTGCAGAGAGCGGTGACTGTCACAGCTCCCTGCAGGGATTCCCCCCCCGCGCGCTGACTGGAGGAACGGACGGGGGAGGGGGCGGGTACAGCTGGCTCTGCCTCTAGATAGGCAGAGCCAGCTGTCACTCACGCAGCTGGGCGGATCCAGACAGCATTGTCGGGATCCGTCCCGGCTGCGGCGGTCTCAGTATACCGCGAGCCGTAGCTCCCTATATACTGAGCTTTGGGTGACGGGAAGACGCTAGTTTGTGTCCTCCCGTTACCCTAAGGAGAACTATGGGGGAAAATCACTGACCCCATAGTTCTCTTTCTAAAGATCACAGCACAGTTATGTAAATGGAAGCTTCTCATGAATGGCTCGCAGCCTAGAGGAAGGCCATTTATAAGATGTGTCCATTGAAAAAACACTTTAATGTAGTGGGGAGGCGGGACTGCGCGGGGATTTGTTTAATAAAGGTGAACTAACCCTTTTATTTACATCCAATCAGGATGACTGTCAGACTGAACAGGTTCTGGTAATGGAATGTGTGAGGCCAATTCTAGGTTTAGTCCGTTCTGTATGTTACTTAGCGAACGTTCCTGGTTCAGGGCATGCGGGGAATATCACACTGACCCTTCACATCACCAAAGGGCCACACATCATAGTCAGGTAATGCTGTCAGATATGCCACAGAAGATGGTCCGAGACTACGGGCATGCTGCAAGAGATGGTCAGAGACTACAGATCTGCCATGAGACTGCTATTATTGTGCATGGGGGGGGGAAGACAGTTTTCTGTCGGCAGGGGCCCCGCAGAAAGGGCCCCAGGTTGCTGATTGGGGCACCAGGTCCGGGGGATTCGGGTTCCCCGGCCCTCAAGTCAGGACACAAATTGAGGATTGAGCTGATACAAAAGGAGGAGGAGCTCCGCATTCACCGGATCACCCATATGAGTCATACT
Source organism: Nanorana parkeri (assembly GCF_000935625.1). Classification (NCBI taxonomy): domain Eukaryota; kingdom Metazoa; phylum Chordata; class Amphibia; order Anura; family Dicroglossidae; genus Nanorana; species Nanorana parkeri. The sequence goes on from NW_017306278.1 coordinate 3,846,794, forward strand.
AATGCCAATCATGGGACCGGCACCTGTGATGTCATTGGTCACATGATCAGAACTGGATACATTGTAACAATGACATTCATGGAGGTTCATCAATAAAACAATGCGAGCTGCTGGAAATCCAGGAAGTGACGGCGAATCTCCCCCGACAGGGACACAGACTGAAACAGAACGCCGACAGTGACAACGCTGCCTTCCTCTTTCAGTGACAACCACTTCCCCATTGCTTGTAGAGGTGTCACAGGAAGAGGAAGTGAAGGGGAATCTCCCCAATGGGGTTACAGGCAGAATATGAATCTTATCGAGACTTTGCTCTGTGAAATGCATATATACATTCTGCCCATCCAGTCCCGGGATTTGCACAGCTCAGCACTGTTTGGAAGGGCAGGAGCCCTGATTTTGCTCTGTTGCAGTTCAGTAGCAGTTACAGGTCTTGCCCCTCAACCAGCCCGTGATTGGACAATGAAAGGAGCCGCATGAGCACTCCAGCACAATTGATTGGCTTCCCCAACCTATAAGGAGTCAGTGATTGGACAGTGAAGTGAAAGGAGAAGCAGCAAAGTGATGAGCTCATCTCTTGGTCACTCTGCTCTCTCCTTCCATCAGCATGCTCCATATTGGATTTTATGTGTACTGAACATTACCCCCCAGGTTGGGGTATCTCCCTCCAATGCACTATGGGTGGGTTCCAATGCGGATGCTATTGCAAATGAATGTCTTTGCACCCCACTGCACTATGGTATATGTGTTGCCATGCAATGGCGGGAAGGCGATGCTGAGTCCAGACAAAAGCAATTTAGCGCAACTCAATGTGATTGCCCCTGAAAATCTGCCTCGTCCCAGGAGCTGACACTCTAATTCCAGCCACTGGGACCCTTTTTACATAATTGTCCCAAAGTGGATCCCAAAGCTGCGTCTATGAGCGCCCAGTATGCCCAGGACCAGCAGATACTGGGAAGAGTCCAGTGACCAGTATACAGGTGATGGGACCACAATCAGAACTAAGTCATGTGATCAGTACCGGGACACCCGGGGACCTCCCACGATCACAGTGCAGAGTCCGGACACATGACGGGTGATCGGTACACGGTGCGGGCCGCCGAACTCACCTTCCCCAGCCGCTGCCGGATCACATCCACACTCCGCTCCATCTCCGACTCCTTCCGGCTTCCTCCAAAGACCGGGAACCCCGACAGGGAGGAGCCGCCCGACATCACTGCTGAGGCGGATCCCAACCGCAGCCCGCCCCGCTCCACCCGGAGCCTGCCTGGAAGTCCTGAGTGTGATCTATGTGTGTGTGATCCCTCTGTATGTATGTGTGTGATCCCTATGTATGTGTGATCCCTATGTATGTGTGTGTGATCTCTATGTATGTGTGTGATCCCTCTATGTATGTGATCCCTATGTGTGTGTGTGATCTCTATGTGTGTGATCCGTGTGTGTGTGTGTGTGAGTGATCCCTCTGTATGTATGTGTGTGATCCCTATGTGTGTGTGTGATCTCTATGTGTGTGATCCCTATGTGTGTGTGTGTGTGTGTGTGTGTGTGATCCCTCTGTATGTATGTGTGTGATCCCTATGTATGTGTGATCCCTATGTATGTGTGTGTGATCTCTATGTATGTGAGTGATCCCTCTATGTGTGTGATCCCTATGTGTGTGTGTGATCTCTATGTGTGTGATCCCTATGTGTGTGTGTGTGTGTGTGTGATCCCTCTGTATGTATGTGTGTGATCCCTATGTGTGTGTGATCTCTATGTATGTGTGTGATCCCTCTATGTATGTGATCCCTCTATGTATGTGATCCCTATGTGTGTGTGTGATCTCTATGTGTGTGGTCCCTATGTGTGTGTGTGTGTGATCTCTATGTATGTGAGTGATCCCTCTATGTATGTGATCCCTATGTGTGTGTGTGATCTCTATGTGTGTGTGTGTGTGTGTGTGTGATCCCTCTGTATGTATGTATGTGTGTGATCCCTATGTGTGTGTGATCTCTATGTATGTGTGTGATCCCTCTATGTATGTGATCCCTATGTGTGTGTGTGTGATCTCTATGTGTGTGGTCCCTATGTGTGTGTGTGTGTGTGTGTGTGTGTGTGTGATCCCTATGTATGTGTGATCCCTATGTATGTGTGTGTGATCTCTATGTATGTATGTGATCTCTATGTGTGTGGTCCCTATGTGTGTGTGTGTGATCCTTATGTATGTGTGTGATCCCTGTGTATGTGTGTGATCCCTATGAATGTGTGTGATCCCTGTGTATGTGTGATCTCGATGTGTGTGTTTGATCCCAATGTATGTATGTCTCCAGGAAGACAGATCTCCACAACACATTCCTCACACCTGGGACATGGAACAATGACATCCGGCTGTTACATTGTATCCACGGAGG
>NW_017306278.1:3849406-3876835 GCF_000935625.1 Nanorana parkeri
AAAGGGGGGGGGCGGGGGGGCGGATCTAATAAAAAGATCTGCAAGTGTTGTTCTGGGATCCCTTCCTTCCCAAGGTTTAGGGTGAGAGTAACGGGGAGGCTGCGAGGTTCCATCTTTTCGGTCTCTCTCTTGTTCTGGGCTCGCCCCTTTCTTCTTCCTTTCTCTATCTCGGAAGTTTACACTTCTATTTTGATGTTACGTCGCGCTGACACAGGCGTACAGTAACGCCGCATTCACACCGCCGCGCGTATTGTCCCATATGCAAATACATGGCTCCATACACACAGCTGCGTATGGAGCCGTATATTTGCGTAGCGTAAACATGCGCAAAAACAAAACGGAAAAGAGATGGGTCCGGGCAGCGTATTTTACGCGCATACGCATGTTTGTGCGTACAGCACATTAAAATTTCCGTTTCAAGTGATGCATTCTGGGATTGCATATAGTGCACGCGTATATGCGTATACATACGCGCACATATACGCATTGCAATATACAATTTTGCTCTTGCGTCGTGTGTGAATGAGGCCTTAAGGTTGTTTACCATTTACACACAAGCGTCATTGACCTTTGCGGCGCTCTTATGCGCTTACTTTTGCTATTATCATTCCTGGGCACCTATGTTCGTTATGTTGTTCTATACCAGCGGTTCTCCACCTTTAGGCTGGGTTCACACCTAGGCGTATCGAATATGCGCGTTTGTCGCGCGTTTTAGGCTGGATTCACACCTAGGCGTATCGAATATGCGCGATTCTCGGTAAAAAACACACGTTTCCGAGGGCTACTTGGCTGTATCCCAATGGATACGCGCGGCAAATACGCCCCAAACAAGCTCCTGTACTTCTTTGGGTGCAGGGCGTTTTGTAGCGCGTTCATACGGCCTGTAATACGCCCAGGTGGGAACCATACCCATGGGTAATAATAGGATTTCGGTGTTTGAGCGTTTTGCAGAGCAGTTACAGGCCGGATCAAAACTGCGTCCAATGTATTCCAATGGTATTTGGGGCTCCAGTTCATACCGCAGAGTTCAGTTCCAGAGCATGTAAAAAAAACAAACAAACAGCAGCAGGCCCTATTTTACCTGCTCTGGAACGCATACAAACACGCTGAAAGCCCATTCTAAACTAAAAAAATGTTTTTTTTAACCCAACGGCCCAAAACGCATCAAAACGCGGCACAACCCACTGCACTCCGTGTGCAGAAACTCACGCAGATCTGGTCTGCATTTGGTGTGAACAAGCCCTTCTAGTGCCGTGACCCTTTGATAACAAATCCCAAGTTGTGGCGACCCCCTAACAGTAACATTATTTTCGTTGCTCCATCGCTGTAATTTTGCTACCGTTAGATAGCGGCTCCCGGCTGTCCGGCAGAGAAACACTTTCTCCCGGGAAAGGTTTACTCTGCTCCGGGTTTTTTTTTTTCTGAGATCAGAGCCGCCAGCTGCCAGAAAAACCAAACAGCATAGGAATGAATAGCTAGATTGCTATTGGCTATTTCAATTTGCAATAGCAAGCTGGCTATTGCACCCGCCCTCTGCTGCTGTCAATCACTAGAAGAGGACCTGATGGGGAACTTCCGGTCTCCCACTGCCCATTGACAGCAGCAGTGGGCGGGTGCAATAGCTAGTTTGCTATTGGCTATTGCAAAGTGAAATAGCCAATAGGAATCTAGCAATGCATTCCTATGCTGGTTTTTTTCCTGACAGCGGCTCCGATGACCGAAGAAAAAAAAAAAAAAAAACCAGAGCAGGGAAAGGTTTACTCTGCTCGTTCAAGCAGAGTAAACCTTTCCGGGAGAAAGTGTTCCTCTCCATCTAATAGCGGGAGACTCCCAGAGCGTCCGGGAGAGTTGGGATGTCTTTTGGCGACCCCTGGCAAATCGTCATTTGACCCCCCAGGTTGAGAACCGCTGTGCTATACGATTTATGGACTCTCCCTATGTGCCGTCTCTCCTCAATGTTTTATATCGTCTCCGCCACGTCTATATTTCTGTTTGAAAACTAAATAAAAACTTTGTATTCATTTTCTGGATGGTGATCAGAACCTCGGTGACAACTGTATTGCTGCCTGTGCGCGCGTCTGATCTTCACTCAAACATGGCAAAGTTCCACTTTATCTTCAGCGCAGAGACCTTCTATTCCAGGGAACCGTTCTCTCAGCCATTCTTACCCAAATGTGATGTGGATGACGGACTAGAATGAAACCTGCCACCCAACCAAGGGTAGACCGAGACCTGCCACCCAACCAAGGGTAGACCGAGACCTGCCACCCAACCAAGGGTAGACAGAGACCTGCCACCCAACCGAGACCTGCCACCCACCCGAGGCCTGCCACCCAGACCTGCTACCCACCCGAGGCCTGCCACCCAACCAAGGCCTGCCACCCAACCAAGGGTAGACCGAGGCCTGCTACCCAACCGAGGCCTGCGGGAATTTACTCCCAGCAATTTTATTGATTTTTTTACTGTTAAAAGAACAGTATTGCCGCTATCCCTTCCTGACTCCTCCCCAGTCAGCTGTCCTGAAACCAGAACGTTCAATATGGAGCTCCAAAGGTTCCTCGCCTCTTACCTACCGCACCTCATGTGATGGAGAACATTATCGCTGAATGGTCATGTTCCATGGGGGCGGGGCTGCTCCGAGTCTAACTCTGCATATTTGGGGTTTCAGGACACTTGGGAAGAACAATGGAAGATAAGTTTCTGCATTTCCTGTCACTTCCCCACATTTAAGACTTCCACAGATACAATGCAACTCAAATTAGGTTTAATGATCATTTTGCTAATAAATACAATTCAGACAAAGTGTCAGAACTCAGGAATTAAATCTCAAAAATCCATTCAAGTCCCTGAACTCTGAACAACAATGTATCTTATTTGTGTATCACTCGGCTGTAGATCCTCCAATCATCTCTGACACTGTCCTTCCTTCTGGAGGGGGGCTACGTCTGTTCCCCATGGTGCCTGTGTGTGCTGTAAAGTAGTCACCGCTCCAAGCTCGCTCCTTTATACAAATGCCGCAGAGAATTCTGGGATATGTAGTCTAGCCAGTAACTGGATGGGGCTTGCTGACACTGTGGCAACTTCGGCCATGAGTAGCAAGAACTTACAACAATTATAGAGACCGCTCCAAGCCCCCTCCCGGGATGGACTACAATCTCAATACAGATGAGTAAACTAAACCCGAGTGGAGTCCATCCCGGGGAGGAGCTTGGAGCGGTGACTACTTCACAGCACACACAGGGACCATGGGGGACACAAGTAGCCCCCCTCCAGAAGGAAGGACAGTGTCAGCACCAATGCAGAGATGATTGGAGGAACTACAGCCGAGTGATACACAAATAAGAGACATTGTTGTTCAGAGTTCAGGGACTTGAATGTATTTTTAAGAATTACCTCCGGAGTTTAGTGTCACTTTAAATGTAAAGCTCTTGCATTCATTTTACGTTCTCTTATGATACATAAATGATGTGACACCTATCACCATCTGATATGACTGTGTCCACGTTAGGCCTTGGTGGGGGTGGGGATGTCAGAACTGCCATAGCAGAATGTAACGGTACAATGAGGAAGACCTGAGCATGGCTGAGATTGTGTGACATGCCACAATCTGACCCCTCAGACCTGCATCTGAAGGACTTGGTCTGGAGGTGACCACACAGAGGACATACAGGTGGGTGCCGGGTGCTGAATTGATGGCGTTCCACCTGTTTCCAGGCTGAGGAAAACCAAAACTTGCCTCAGGCCATCAGCCAGTGATTTCTTAGGGTTGTGGAGGAGAGATCTCTGCATGTTATTTGTCAGCTTCATCCTCCTGCTATGACCATTACATAGGAGCTTCCCTTTAAAAGGAGAACTATGAGGGGGGGGAGGGGGGGGGGGGCTTTCCACTCACCTCATAGTTCTAGCCGACCTGTGACAATGAGACTGTCAGGTTGGGCTGCCTCAGCACTCCAGCTTCTGTGGAACTACAAGTCCCATAAAGCATTGCAAGATTAACAGCCTTGTATTTCAGGAATACAAGATTATAAAAAATTTTTAATGGACGAAGGGGGAGAGTGAGCAATGCTCTTCTAGACCGGGGGTGAGAAACGTCGGCACTCCAGCTAGTGTGAAACTACAAGTCCCAAACGGCATTGCAAGACTGACAGCCTTGTATTTTGTGAATAGAATACAAGTTGGTTTTTGTAATGGAGGAAGGGGGGAGCAATGCTCTTCTGGACCAGCGGTGGGCAACCTCAGCACTCCAGCTGTGACAAATCTACAAATTCCTTCATGCCTTTGGCTGTCAGTCTTGCAATTCCTCATGGGACTTGTAGTTCCACCGCAGCTGGCGTGCTGATGTTGCCTACCCCTGCTTTTTTGTTTTTCATTATGGACACAGTAGCCAGAGGGAGTGAACTTGAGTCCCAAAGCTGGCCAGAAACTTCTCACAAACAAGGAGGGTAGGTCCCATCAAGCTGGAGGGGGGTTGTGAACTCTAGAACAGAGATCGCATCTCCAGGACACCCAAGATCTAATATCTATAAAACATTGGCTCAGCTTTAGCGTCAGACCTCATTGTGGCCACCAGATGGCGCCAATGTGCATAGGAAGTTCCTGTGCTCCTCAGCTCCACCTAGTGGCCATAATGAGGTGCGAATCTAAAACTGGCATTGGAAAAGCTCTGCGAATGTTTTATGAACACACTTCTGAGCCATGAAAGACGAGAGCATCCTAACCAGAGTACACATATCAATTTTGGGAGTAACTACCCTTAAATAGATTCAATAAATGTAACATAACCCTAGCTTAAACATGACTGCTATCCTAAAAGGGCCATTTAACTAAATCAGGATTGCCAGTGAAACGTAACTGAGCTTTGTCTCCTATTTGTTAAATAAAGTTCTATTCTGCAGTTTAAATTTCATGCAGCGCAGTACCAGCGTTTAGCCAGCACGGGGTGCTGTTACAACAACTGCCTACCAATTTCATCGTCACCTATCTCTGCATATACAGCATGGAAAGCATCATACAAAGAAATGAGGACTTTGCTGGTCATTTGTTTAATCATGGACAACAATGGTACGGTCCTAATCGGCAGAAACAATTGTGCAGTTCAACTTTTTGTCATTAGCCCTTTAAGAATTTAGAACTGATAGATGGTTAGTTTGTTCACTTTAAAAGAGACCTGAAGACGAAGAAGACCACCGGCGGTGAGCTGCTCCCACGGCCCCCTTATGCCCCGTTCACATGTGCGGTGGACCTTCAGGCATTCAGGGCGGGATACATCTTTGTCTTTAAACACAATAGGGATTTTACCGCGCCGCTACCACGTGCCAAGCTGTTGCAATCCCACTGACATCTATGGTCACATTTCGTAAGAGGCACCACTTGCCAAATGCGACATGCTGTATACAATGACAAAAATGAGACTGGCCTAAATGTGACATCAACTTGCCGTGATGCAATGCAATACACTGCGGCATGTGAACGTACCCGAGTGGCCACCATGTTAGATTTTAGGTAAAAACGTGCAACAAGCGTCCATTTTTACCCCCCACCCCCCCACTTTGCCGCCCAGTGTGAATGGTGCTCTAAAGTCAGAGAAGGTTACAATAACCCTGAAGGGATAATCTTGCCTACAGATAACTGCTATACCATGCTGGCTGGCACATGATCAATGTCTATAGGATTTTGGTCATGTGATCACTGCTGAAAAGGGAGCGGAAGGATATGGCAATTCAGCAGCTCTGATCCCCTTAGCAGAGGTTATGCACCAAAAAAAATTGTCATGTAACCGCTAGTCCCAGAATAGTGGTTTAATTGTTTTAGTGTTCGGCTTGATTCACACTGAATGCGTTGGCCGTTTTGCCCAGCGCAGCCCAACGCAAGACAAAGCAGTCTGCCGAATAGGCACAGTTCACACCACTGCAACGCCATTCATTGCCGTGGTGTGCGCTGAAGAAAAACAACAACAACAAAATAGTACATGTGATACTTTTATTGAACACAGCGGGCCGTGATGCAGTACACTGCGCCTAAAGAACTTGTGACATTTCAATAAAGTTCTATAAAAAAAAAAAGAAAACAATGCAATGCGCCGGGATTGGCACACCAGCACCGTGACCGCTAACATACACCGGTGTCTGTGTATTGTAACACAGCCGTCTGTGTGAATGCAGCCTTAGGGAATGCCAGGGCAATGGAATCGGGTGTGGGGGAGGGGGTCTTATTGGATTTCAGGTCCGCTTTAAAGGAACAACTATAAAACACAACTTCATAATACATGGAAATGAGCTTTTAATAACATTCACAGATGTTTCCGTTTATCAGAACTTCTGTTCTGAAGGCAGACATTTCATCCCACAGTAATCATTACATTGGTGGTGGATTTCTGTGTAGCTCGGTCCTGGACTATCAGCTCCCGATCAGACTGATTGAACAGCAGGCAGCCTTTTTGGGGGGGAAATACGGTACCAAACAATAGAATGTGGTAAGGGCACTTCTATAGGATTGCACACAATCCCCGACCATAAAATAATCTTCCATTTACTGCACAGACACACAATAATTCATGGAACTCTGGGGACATTATAGCACTATATTATATACCGATATCTATACAGAGGTGGGACTAGTTCATCATCCTTCCATTCCTGGGAATAATTCATTGGCCGATCTCTGTTCTCAGAACATGACTCAGAATTTGAGATTTATAAAGAGGAAAATATAAATGGGATCGGACTGCTTCCTGGGGGTTCTGATCTGTGAAACTGTAGCAAAAACTTGAAAAACTCTGACAAGTGAAATTGGCCAGAAGTTCATTTCTCGTGACTCAGATTCCAAAACAAACTTCCTGAAAATTTCATGAGTGGGTTCCAGTGTCCCCCTGGCGGCAGAGCGCGGTGCGTTGCCCACCCCAGGAGGCTCAGTAAAAGTTCATTGAGAGCGGTCGTAGCGGACGCTATCGACTTTTCATCTTCTTGGCCAGTTTTGCTTTTCTCTTTAATTCCTCTTCTTCTCGTTTCAACTCCTCGAGATCTTCCTGGATTCCTAACCGCAGGCTGACACAGATAAGAAACACATTAGGCATCGTACAAACTACAAAACACACAATTCATTGCGCAGTAATGTCTTCCTACAACAGAAAGTATTCACATGTATCGTTTCTGTCATTTATCCCAAAATAAGTGGGCGGAGCCATACAAATCATCACTTTACACGGCAATGGCCAGATGCAGGTCCAGAACCAATGGTGCATAGAGTAAATATATCCTCATATTATAGAGCCGTTTATTCCAAACTGTATACATCTGTTTCAGGATTTCGGATCATCATCAGTGCAGGGCATGGGAACAATGGCGTCTATGGAGTAGTGTTGGGACCTGACGGGCCAGTATCACCATACAGGTGATGGAGAGAAGGGACTAAAGGAATCAAAAAGCCCTCCAACTGAATCATTACATAGCACAGTAAAACCTTCATAGAACAGAAAGTATTCACAGGTCTCATTGCATCACATATCCCAAAAATAAGAGGATCATTCCTCATTCCAGGAGTGTCGCCTCAAAACCGACTGCCACCACCTCCTCCCGACTCAATCTGTGACAGCAGTTGCGTTTCCTGCCCCTTAGTGACGTATAGCTGCACGGCGGGGAATAGGACTTCCCACAACTGCTAGGGTCAGGAGGAGGGGGTGGCAGTAAAAGCTTTGACCTGGCTTGGGCGGCTGGCTACTGTCCTGGAATAAGAACGATCCTCTTTTTGGATGTGATGGACCAAGCCCAGCCTCATCACTATACACAAATATCAGAAGCAGACCCCTTGTGTAGCATATGGATATACAAGAGTCTGACACATATAAAGCATAGCATGACTTACCTCCTGGCTTCCTCCTTCTGCTGTTCTCTGAAAGTAGACTCCATGTATCGCAGTGCGTAGTCGCTCTCATCTCGGTACCTGAAACAAGGCAGAATAGTTCATCATTCTACTTCTACCATACAGCACTGTCTGCACTCGGTCTTACTAGGGATTACCATACAGAGTACAGGAGAGGTTTTTGTATTAAGTGATATTTACATAACAATATTGATAACCATCACCTCAATCTGTGCATTGGGCTTTTCATGCCCCGAATACATCCGCAAACACATTTATTGATTAGAAATGCCGCCTGTTCCCCCCTTTCACCAAGCGCTGATACCCTGAACTGATCATTGGCAAGAGTGCACAGTAGATGTCGTAGAAAGATTACATGTTTCAGGACTACATGTCCCATCATGCTGAGGATAAGAAAGTGCACGCCTGCCTGTTTTTCATAAAGCTGCCCTCAATCCCCTTGTGGCTTGGATTGCGGTGCTATGGAGCCCAGGCTTTCCCGTCCCCAATTCCCTTAGAGGAGCGGCTTGGACTGAGGTGCTTTGAAAGGAGATGCAGAAATGGCTTCGGAGGGTAGCAATGGGCACCTTATGAGTTCTCCTTTAAAGCAGCAATTTTAGTTTCTCATGTTCAGAATGGGTGATCGGTTCAGTTGAAGGGATTTGTCGTCATTTTCATTTAATACAGATGGAAAATAAAATGCTAAAAATCCCATTTACAATAACGCATGGCTTTTTAAAGTACAAATGTGTGAAGGGATATTGGGAGGGTAAAATGTACTCTTCTCAATACTGAGAGCCGTCGTCTGACACTGCAGCCGTCACACGCTGGCTCTACTGATCAAGAACTGAGCGATCACAAACCGATGATCGCTCAGCTAGCATCAGTCACTGCACCACGCAGCGTTTCCCCCTCCTCTCTCTCTGTTCCTCCAGCAAGTATTAGAGAGACAGGCAGGGGAGGGGGCGGGCGCAGCTGGCTTTGGCCTTGGAGAGGCAGATCCAGCTGTCAATCAGGCGGTGCGGTGGATCCCGGCAATGTTGTTGGGACCTTTCCCGGCTGCAGAGCGGCTCTGCACTGTTGGCATATAGCGGTACTCCCTCCTGTGACCCAAAAGAGAACTAAATACCCCCCCAAAAAGGTTTGGCCATAGTTCTCTTACAATATGGACCCTGAATGGGACATCTAGTAATGTTACTTGTGCTTACACAGTACCCTGAAAATCAATATTTTTCTGGAATTCCTCCAGAGGGATAGCAGTGCATTTCTGTCCTGTAGCCTCATAGCTGTATGCTTGCAGTGTGAGATCATCTAAAGCACCGCTGCCTCCGACTGATCCTCTCACCAGATTTGGTGACGTCACTACTGTGCTGCTCACTGTCCTTGGAGAGGAAGCTGTACCTGAAGACATGCAGTGCAAGGATCTCTCTGCTTCTAATGCAACCATTTTATGCATTTTTTCATCATTAACCCAACAGCTCTCCAGACATCAGGGGGTTAAAGTGACACTAAACTTAGTTAAATCTTAAAAATACATTCCAGCACCTGAACTATTAACAACAATGTATCTTATTTGTGTATCACTCAGCTGTAGGTCTTCCAATCATCTCTGAATTGGTGCCGATACTGTCCTTCCTTCTGGAGGGTGACTACTTTTGTTCCCCATGGTCGCTGTGTGTGTTGGAGAGTAGTCACCGCTCCAAGCTCCCGCCCATGATGGACTACAATCTCACGTTTAGTTTACTCATTTGTACTGAGATTGTAGTCCATCACAGGAGCGAGCTTGGAGTGGTCTCTATAATTGTTGTATGTTCTTGCTACTCATGGCCGGAGTCGCCATTCACTTTCCATAGTGTCAGCAAGCCCCATCAAGTTATTGACTAGACTGCATATCCCAGAATTCTTTGCGGCATTTGCATTAAGTAGGGTGCATCAGTGGGAAAATCAGGAGACTTTTGAGCTGGGGCAAAGAGAAAACACTTGTCTGTGCGTCACATGTGTACACTGATCATAAGGTATATTTTACTGTATTCCTGGACCACCCATCATTGGTCATTATGAAGCCAACAATCCTCCTTCACTGTAATGGATTCCCGTTTAGGACCTCATTACCGTCTGACACTTACTTGTTCTTATCATAGCCAAATATTTCCCGAATGTGCTTTGAAATTTCGTCTTGGCACTCTCCTCCGTCATCGATGAAGTCTTCCATTTCAGAGTCGTACTCGTCTTCATCATCAATTCTCCGCTTGTACGAGCTGGTTATCGGGGGCAGTAGGGGTCCTGCAAAGAACAAGTAACAAATTAGGAACACACCCTCCATACATGCACCCGCTCTGCTTTATTACAAATCTTCTATTGAAGGCTTTCAAAGATGGATTGGGACCCGGGGGAGGGGCGGCAGGTTGTGTCCTTCACCCCAGAGCATTAAACTTTAAGGGTCCTTTCACACCACCAGATGTGCTAAAGTGCAAAGCGGCTGGTGTTCAGGCATCACTGTTTACTTTTTTGTTTTTAGAACTTTTTTTGAAATGTCACAAATTAAATTGCATTAAATTCTATGGACACAGTCTAGCACAAGGCAGTTGCTCCACATCAAATCCCACTTCGCTGGAAAAAGAAAAAGTACTGCATGCACAGCACCACAACACACAACATTGCAGTGGTATGAACTATGTCCATCCGTGAGAAGGCAAATTGCCTTGTCTTGTGTTGGAGCTGCACTGTAAAAAACAAAATCCAAAGCAGCCCCAACACATCTGGTGTGAAGCCAAACTTAAACAGAATTCCATATACCCATCGTACCCCTGACCGCTTATTCCAAGTATGAGCAGGGGACGTCCATATACCCATCGTACCCCTGACCCCTTAATCCAAGAAGGAGCAGGGGACGTCCATCGTACCCCTGACCCCTTCATCCAAGAAGGAGCAGGGGACGTCCATATACCCATCGTACACCTGACCCCTTCATCCAAGAAGGAGCAGGGGACGTCCATATACCCATCGTACACCTGACCCCTTCATCCAAGAAGGAGCAGGGGACGTCCATATACCCATCGTACACCTGACCCCTTCATCCAAGAAGGAGCAGGGGACGACCATATACCCATCGTACCCCTGACTGCTTAAGCCAAGAAGGAGCAGGGGACGTCCATATACCCATCGTACCCCTGACCGCTTAAGCCAAGAAGGAGCAGGGGACATCCATATACCCATCGTACCCCTAACCGCTTAATCCAAGAAGGAGCAGGGGACGTCCCGGGCCCACGCAGGCGACAGCGGAGCCTGGGACAGCCGGCAGCGGAGACAGTGCACACTCCCAAGCACTATACAAGAGATCAGGTGGTTCTATGTAGGGATGCATCGATACCAGTTTTCCGGTATTGAGTGCGAGTACAGATATTTATATTTTCCGTACTCGCCAATACTGGTACTTCCGATAGCATGGAGTTGGCTTCCTGGGCAATCAGGAAGCCGGGTGGTGTGTCATTACCCAGGAAGCTGGCTCCATGTTACCTCGCGGCAGTGCCGACCAGAAGTCCAGTATCAGTTAAGGTATCGGAGTATTTAGGCGAGTACTTGCCCGAATATTCGGCATCGCTGCATCCCTACTTGTATGTAAACCGCCATTGGCAGCTGCAACACATGTTTACAGTGTCCTGCTCGAGCGAGCACTAAGGGGCACGCACAAGCAGGTAAAAAAAACCCCACTGTCGAGAGCGAGCCGTCCGTTCATACATGATGGGCGGATGGTAAGCAATAAACCGGATGCTCAGCCTCCTCCTCCCCCGCCTGATCAAATCATGCTAAAAAGAGGAGAAAGGCTGTTAGTCCCAAAGATGCATCTCCTCAACTAATCGGCTGCAGAGAGAAAAGAGTAGGACAGTAACGAGGCGAGTACAAGGCGAGGAATCCTAACATGGACACAGAGTCAGGACAACAGATCTCTCGTGAAGATTACATTAATAGCATTTCATAACTTGCATTAAAATGATAATTATTTCAGAAGTGTGAGAGCCTCTTTAAAAGTTGAACATCAAATACCTGGAGGGCGTGCCATTGGTCTCTGCCCAGGTCGCATTCCATTGACAGGTCCAGGTCGCATTCCATTGACAGGTCCAGGTCGCATTCCGTTTACAGGTCCATTGTTAGATTTGGGAACCAAACTTTTGGATGAAATTGTTTCAGCCACCACGGTGCACTTGGGCTTTGATCCAGGTCCCGCTGCTGAATTATTCACAGGCCTTCCAGGTCCGGCTGCTGAATTATTCACAGGCCTTCCAGGTCCGGCTGCTGAATTATTCACAGGCCTTCCAGGTCGTGCTGCTAAATTATTCCCTGGCCTTCCAGGTCCCGCTGCTGAATTATTCCCTGGCCTTCCAGGTCCCCCCACGGAATTATTCACTGGCCTTCCAGGTCCCGCCACGGAATTATTCACTGGCCTTCCAGGTCCCGCCACGGAATTATTCACTGGCCTTCCAGGTCCAGAATGAGATGGAGGTCGAGAACTTAAAGGTAGGCCACCATTTGGGCGTACCAGTTCTTTGCCTGAAGGAACACTTTTAGGTTTAGCACTTGATGAGGGAAGTCCACTGGCTGGTCTACTAGATCCAGAAACGCTGGAAGGACGAGGAGGACCCGAACGGCTGCTTGAATGTCCTCCGCTGCTAGGGCGTGATCCACCAGAGCTACTAGGAGGAGGTTTAACTGACCCGGAACTGCTGGTGGGCTTGACTGAACTTGAACCGGAGCTGCTGGAAGGACGAACAGAACCGGAGCTGCTGGAAGGACGAACAGAACCAGAGTTGCCATGAGACTTGGAGGAACTAGAACTTGATGGCGGCCGGGTTGATGAAGAAATGGATCCTCCAGAGGGCCTGCTGGAACTAGATGACCCAGAGGGCCTAGCAGAGTTAGTAGCAGTACTTTCAGAAGGCTTGGGTGTACTAGAAGGCCTCACAGAGTTGGAGCCAGAACTTCCCATTGATTTTCCAGAACTTGACCCACCAGGACGAACACTACCCTGTAGTTTTCCATTGAAGCTCCCATCTTGTTTAGAGGAGGAGGATGAAGAGTGCTTAAAAGAATGATCTCTGCCAGAAGACGGTTTGGAGTTTCCACTGGAAGAAACCTTGTAGACTTTACTGTGCGAGGAAGAGGAGGAGGAGGCCTTTTTCTCAGATTTGTGGCTCCCATCTGAATGTTTTTTATTTTCCCCATTGTGCCCACTCCTGACCTTCTCAGGGGGAACATTTTTAGAGAGAGATGAGCTTTTAGATTTTCTGTCCTCGGAATGGCGTTCTTTAGAAGAGGAATGTTTATCCGAGGAGCTTTTATGGACTTTCACCACCTGGCCATTTGTTTTTGAGTGCTTGTCAACGGACCTCTCTACTTTCCGATTCTTCCGCTCCAAAAACTCAATTTCTCGTATTTCTTCAGCAGTCCTCGGTCTTTCCTCGTTCGTTTTCACGGGTTTAAACTCCACTGGCTCAAACTGTTTCTTCTCAGCAAGTTTTAGCAATTCGGCAAAATTCAGGCCTGCTGACGGAGGTTTTTTTATGTTGCCGAGTTTCTGTTTTTTTGGTGGTGGTGGCGGCGGCGGCTCCTCTGCCTCCTCTTCTTCAGACTCGCTTTGTGAATATTCGTACATTTCTTCCTCTGTCAGGAAGTCCTCCCTTTCAGTCCGCTCACTGGAACCTTCATCATTCTCGAGGTCCCGCTGGCGTTTTTTGGGTTTCTCTTCCATCGGAATGCCATTATATCCATAGAAGTTGTCTTTTGTCCTCGATGCCATGGCCCTGGCCTTCTTGTCATGTTTCATTTCTTTCCGTTTAGCCAAAAGTTCCTCTTTCTTTTTCTTTTCTTCCAGTTCTAAAAACAGAAAAAGTGTTTTTAATCACAGCTAACAAATATGTGTCGTCAACCGCTATCATCAAAGCAAAATTCCAGCCAAAATTTTGTATAAAATAGGCACGCACCGATAACCGATATTTATATTTCGGTACTGAGTACCAATACTTCCAGTAGCATAGAGCCGGCTTCCCGGGCAATCAGGAAGCCAGTATATCGCCAGTACTGAGTACCGATACTTCCGGTAGCATAGAGCCGGCTTCCCGGGCAATCAGGAAGCCAGTATATCGCCAGTACTGAGTACCGATACTTCCGGTAGCATAGAGCCGGCTTCCCGGGCAATCAGGAAGCCAGTATATCGCCAGTACTGAGTACCGATACTTCCGGTAGCATAGAGCCGGCTTCCCGGGCAATCAGGAAGCCAGTATATCGCCAGTACTGAGTACCGATACTTCCGGTAGCATAGAGCCGGCTTCCCGGGCAATCAGGAAGCCAGTATATCGCCAGTACTGAGTACCGATACTTCCGGTAGCATAGAGCCGGCTTCCCGGGCAATCAGGAAGCCAGTATATCGCCAGTACTGAGTACCGATACTTCCGGTAGCATAGAGCCGGCTTCCCGGGCAATCAGGAAGCCAGTATATCGCCAGTACTGAGTACCGATACTTCCGGTAGCATAGAGCCGGCTTCCCGGGCAATCAGGAAGCCAGTATATCGCCAGTACTGAGTACCGATACTTCCGGTAGCATAGAGCCGGCTTCCCGGGCAATCAGGAAGCCAGTATATCGCCAGTACTGAGTACCGATACTTCCGGGAGTATAGAGCCGGCTTCCCGGGCAATCAGGAAGCCAGTATATCGCCAGTACTGAGTACCGATACTTCCGGTAGCATAGAGCCGGCTTCCCGGGCAATCAGGAAGCTAGTCATTACCCACTGCCGGCTTCTTGATTGCCAGGGAAGCCGACTCTGTTTGGCCGGCTCGATGCTGATTGGCCGGGAAGCCGGCTTCCCAGCCAATCTGCATCGAGGCCTTTCAAACAGATCCGACAATATGTTGACACGGCCCCCAACCCTGCAAGCACCTCATTCCCCTCACATAGATCCCTAGCAGCAGTCATTAAGTTACCAGTCAGCTTGGCAGACACCGCTCTCCAAGCTCTCTCGGATCTGCCCATGTCTCCTGTGTGTACAGCGCCCACGTGATCGGCCCTCAGCCTGCCACTGTGCATACCCAGACTGCCCAGCGCTCTCATTCAGAAATCTCTGTGCATGCGCAGTAGCACGCTGAGGGCCCATCACACGGGCGCTGTGCACACAGGAGACGTGGGCAGATCCCGTAGAGCGGTGTCTGCCCAGCTGGCCGAGGGACTGGTACGGTGATGACTGCTGCTGAGGATCTATGTGAGGGGAATGATTTGTCTGCAGGGTGGGGGTCCTGTTGCCATATTATCAGATTTGTTTGCCCGGCTCGATTCTGATTGGCTGGGAAGTCAGCTTCCCGGTCAATCAGCACCCTTCCCTGCTCCATGTTCCCTCGCGGCACTGCCGGTCAGAGGAAAACTCCCTCTGACCGGAAGTTACAGTATCCGGGCATTTGGGCAAGGACGAGTACTTGCCCAAATACTCGCTATCGGTGCATCCCTAGGATTAAATAGAGAGTTCGAACCTCCTTTTGTTTTATTGCAGTTTGTCCTCAAATAGGGAAAACTCCCATTATTTCCCGATTTCATTAATCCTACACTCTGTAGGTGTCTAAGCTACTTCTCAACTTGTAGCATGTACGTTTTGAGAAATACAGCATACAATACAAGAAACAAAACCAACAATCACACATACCCAGCCAAGGGCTTTCTACATGCAAAGTCCCCCCTGCCCTTGTATGTGTACAATATCTGGAAGATGCGATGGGTTAGCTGCCTTTGTGCTCGATTCAGAACACTTAGTTCAACTGCGATCAAAAGCGTTCTCTAGATGTGGTGCAGAGCAACAGTAGAAGATGAGAAACATTTTCCTTGTAGGAATAATAACCAATTGTACGTACCCTTGTGGAACGACTCTTCTTCCTTTCGCCTCAGAAAAGCCCGGACAGCGGCAGACTGAACCCCTTTCACCTTTGGGTCCTTCTTCGGTGGCCCCACGGATAAGCTGTACCGCTTCTGTTAGGAGACAATGAGCACAATAAAGCAAAATTAGTTAAATGATCTTGGTGCAAGCTTTAGGTACCAAGAGGGAGATCAGTAGCATTTTTTTAATTCATGGCAAGAAGAGTGTACTTTATTTCCACTAAACACAAACAATGTGATCTGGCTACACCGACACGCGGTTCATGCAAAATGTGAATTTTAAAGCAGAACATTGGTCAAAAATAAAAATTGTTTATTAAATGATAAAATAAAAAGCAGACTTTGTGGCAATGTACCTGCTATATGGAACTGTTCCCAGAGCACTGCCACTAAATGCCTTAAGGCTAGGTTCACACCTGCACTACACCAGGGGCGCACGTCCCGGGTGTCGAGCGGTCATGCAAAATGCAGGCATCGATTGCGCCCCAGCCCCATTGATTTCAATGGGGTGCCATACGGACGGCAGTCGCAGACAAAAAAAAGGTACAAGTGCCGTTTTTTGCGATACACAACACTCGGCTGTTTTAGCGCGATCTGCCCGGCGTGACTGGGGTGCCATTAGAAAATAATGGCACCCACAGCGCGATCGGTTAACGCCTTGGCAACTGCTGACCGTGCGGAATCGTGCATGAATGCAGCGAGGTGTCGCCTAGGCCTTAGTTGTCTTTGCTAAAATGACAACCTTCATCATTCAACACATTTCCTATGAGCACAGGCTGCCACTCACCCACCCCCAGTCTGTGACTGGACAGTGAAAGAGAAGCAGCACAGATATGAGCTCATCTCTCCATCACTCTGCTTTCTCTTTTTATCATCATGCTCCTGGCCAGCATGAGAACTGATTGGCTTCTTGTGCTGCCTCCTTCTCCCACTCTGAGCTCTGCTGTGCAGGGACTTTAAAGGCTGATACCAGGTCAATCTTAGCTACATACACTGTTTATATTTACAAAAATACACTTACGTCTCTATTAATGAATGCAGAGCTGCAATAATTTGTGTCTTTTTAATAACAGGTCTACTCTGGAGCTGTACGGTATACTGCAGAAAATGTTAACAATGTATTACAAAGCTTCATCTGCGGAATGTTACAATGTAGTGATGCATCAGCACTGTTCTGGTTATTGCAGGAAAGGTCCGCTCATCCCCTGGGACACACCTGCTGCTATTCATGATGAAATGCTGTCATCGGCAGTGGCACAAAACTCACAGGCACCAAGCTCTATTAAACTGGGAGGGCCCGTTCACACCAGACACAGTGCGTTCAGGCCCGATTCTGGGTGTAACGCACTGGATTGTCTCGCTTTGTTGTGGGGCAGGAGGTGCATTGATCTCAATGGCAGTGTAGCCAAGCCCTCCGGCCCAATGGGAACGCAAGGCACATCAATGCCTGCGATCCGGTCAGAAAATATAGTGCGTGCAGTATTTTTTCTGACCGGACCTCAGGCACTGCTGTGCGTTGCATTCCGGTGCGGCCGATCGCATTGCAACCGGAGGGAGTGGCTACCGTGCCATTAAGGTCAATGCACCGCCACATCCCCTCCCATCCCACAACAAAGTGAGCTGGCCGCAATACGATCAAGTGCGTTCTGGCCAGAATGGGGCTGGAACGCACTGTGTCTGGCATGAACAAGCCCTTACTAAACTCAGGAGTTAAATCTTAATACATTCAGGTCCCTTAACTATTATTATTATACAGGATTTATATAGCGCCAACAGTTTGCGCAGTGCTCTACAATATAAATAAGACATTACAATCACAATATCACTCAGCTGTAGATCTTCAAATCATCTCTGAATTGGTGCCGACACTGTCCTTCCTTCTGGAGGGGGGCTACTTCTGTTCCCCATGGTCCCTGTGTGTGTTGTAAAGTAGTCACCGCTCCAAGCTCACTCCCGGGATGGATTACAATCTCATGTTTGGTTTACTGATTTGTATTGAGATTGTAGTCCATCCCAGGAGTGAGCTTGGAGCGGTGACTACTTTACAGCACACACAGGGACCATGGGGGACAGACGTAGCCCCCTCCAGAAGGAAAGACAGTGTCAGCACCAATTGAGAGATGATTTGAAGATCTACAGCCGAGTGATACACAAATAAGACACATTGTTGTTCAGAGTTCAGGTACTTGAATGGATTTTTAAAATTGAAATCCTGAATTTAGTGTCACTTTAGCTGCATTACAAAACTGCTGCTGTAAACGATTCAAGTATGAATGAGCCAATCCTGTCCTGAATTCCATCCTAAATGTAGCCAGCGATCACTCATTCATATACTGTGATACTGACACGCAAACATTGCCTTTTTCATCCAGCTTTTGCATAACGAAAAGATTAAAAGCTACATTTCCTCACAGGCTGATCATAAAGTTCTTCGAGTTCACTTCTGAAATGATTCAAATCTAAAAATAAGTAAAACTAACTCCTACAGTTTCGGTTGTAAGAAGCCACCTGTATTCCTGCGTAGAAATTCCCACCGCTCAATTCAAAACCAGAACTGGGTGTCGTGCGAGTCCTGGTATGTAAAAGCCGCCCCCCCACCCCGTATGGTCACTGCTTGGGTGTTATGGGCCGGTATCACTTACAATCCATTTTATCGCTGCAAATGCCTAATGCTCCTGTATACCTTTATTTGGCCGACTTTGTCTAAAGAAGAGTAACCTCAGCATCTGTACACTGCAAAACCAATAAATAAGAAATCCACCTTTAGAAAAAATCTGGGCAAAAAAATCCCCCTAAAAAAAAATCTTAACCCTGCAGTGCGGGGGATAGCCTGCAATGGTAAGGCTTTTTCTTGTTGCCAGTGCCTAGCGAGGTCAAATAAAGCCAATATACTTACCCTTATCCCAGCTCCGGGGGCAGCCAGCCCTCCTCTCTGGCTATGGAGTGTCCCTCAGTGTCCTCGCATCTAGTGCGGGTCAATGGACCTGCATAAGACATCAGCAGTACGCTGGAGCCCTGGGAGAAGTGGCCGCAGTTTAGCAGTCCAGAGAGCTGGCGGGACCGAGGATAAGCGAGTAATAAAGCTTTATTTAAATCCCTTGGACAAAACAAGTGCTTAACCTTTGCAGTGGAAGCAGCCTCACTCCAGTAGGTTTGCCCAGAGTTCTTCTTTAACGCCATTTATAACTTCAATTTGGACATCAGCCACCACCAGCAGATGGAAAATGGAAAGATAAAGCTCATTTGCTGCTTCAAATAAAACAAGTGCTGTCCTCTTCCGATTGCTTGAGGGAAACTCCCTTTTCCGATGTCAGTGTTTAAAGTAAACAGCCATTAATGGGGGATAATAAAAGGCGCTACCTAATGGTAGTATGTAATCCTTCCTTATCCAAGTTCCTCTTCTAAATGTGCCCAGTATGCGCATATTACCTTGGCTCCACAAAGCCCACAATGCACCTTGTGGGATTTGGGTTGGTGGGAGGGATGGGACCGGAGCCACTGGCGTAACTACCAGGGTCACAGCGTGACCAAATCCTGGCGTTACGCCATTTGGTTGGGCCTGGAAAGGAAGCTAAGGGCCTGGCCCCAGTAACTGCCAAGGTCCTGACATTGCCTCTTGGGACTACAGCGCCCAGCAAGCCTGCTCCATTTTGACATCTGCATAGATAGCATCCCGATCTACTGAGCCGACCTGTGACAGTCTCATTGTCACAGGTCGGCTAGAACTGAAAAGCTCTCACCTCATAGTTCTCCTTTAATATTTGCAATTTCTCAACTGAAAGTTTAAAAATTGGAAGTGCACATAACCTAATATTTCTCCTTTAAAATGAACTTGTAGTGACTGCAAGTAGCCGTGTTAGGCTTTAAATCATGTTTCCATGGGGCCCCTTGGTGCCAGACCCTGGCTATGCACAAGGCCGTCTTCACTCTCCAACATGATATTACATTGGAACTGTACTCACCCGCTCCTTCTGCAATGGGAGACCAAAGCTGTGTTCACTGTATACACTCATTCAAAAAAAGCCAGGAGAGAGGGGAAAGGTTCTTCTATCAGAAGAGACATGCATCTCCTAGCAATTTGTGAAAAATAACCCAATGTTCCCTTTTAAGCCCCAACCCTCCCTATAATAAAGTAGGGATGCAGCGATACCGGTTTTTCAGCATCGAGTACCGATATCTATTTTTTTGCAGTACTCGCCGATACCGGAAGTCCCAATATGGAAGCCGGGCAGGGTGTAATGACTCGCTGCTCGGCTTCCCGATTAGCCAGGAAGCCATCTCCATGCCCCCTCATCACCAGGTGACGAAGAAGCATGGCCAATAAGGAAGCCAAGGGCGGGAAATGACTTGCCGCCTGGCTTTCTGATTGGCGAGCTTCCCCATCAATCAGGAACCCGGGGGGGCTAGTCATTACACAGTGCCCGGCTTCCTGATGCGCCAGGAAGCCAGCTCCACAGCCAATCAGAAAGCTGGGCAGTGTGTAACGACTTGCCGCCCTGCTTCCCGAGACCGGAAGTTCCAACATTAGGATAGGCATCGGGCACATACGAGTACTGGCCCAAATTCTTGGTATCGGCACCAATGCCTACACTAGTATCGGTATTGGTGCATCCCTAATAATAACGTACAACCTCGTCAGTCAAGTGTCAAATGCCAGAGTCTGAGTTGGCAGTAGAGGTTCCACAATTTGTGTGTTCAATGACTGGAGCTGGGGTATAATTATGTCCATGTCCACAGCCAGGGCGTAGGGTCCAAGATTCATACAATTATATATCTCAGTAAAAAGCAGCTGAAAACTGAAACGTAGACACATTGTAGATTGTACTTTTCTCTAAGCAGAGGAATAAAGGATAGCCGATGCAAAAACCAACATGGCAATTATCTCCAGCAACCTACAAGCATTGTGTCTCAGTCACGTTACTGGATCTTAGTGTAGCGATGGGCTTTATTATTGTGAATTTCACCGCCATGCACAGAATCGTATCACTATTGCTGCCCTATCTGTCTGAATGCTAAAAAGATCAATACTAATATACAAGAATCTCATGAGAACACAGACACCCAAAAAACCTGTTTATTGCAGCTATGTACCCGTATCAGCAAAAGCGTGTAAACCACAAAGGAAATGGAACCGACTGATTTTTTTAAGCAACAAAAACAAAGGCGCCATTCTGCTACCAATATGAATCTAACTGGATGCCAGCCTGTCCCTAAAGTGCAAGCCACGCCCCTCTGCACATTTGTTGGGTCCAACGTGAACCTCTGGTTATCGTCCTCAAACACTTGACACCCATGAGAGAGTGTGATCATCGCTGCCAAAACACAGCTACAGGTCTGTTTCTTATTACATTACGAATGTTATTCCATTACACGTGGCACATCATTTCATTATTGAAGTATTAGCAGCAAGTACATGATAACAACGAGCACATCTAACATATCCCTACCATGAAGATCTCTCTCCCCTCGCTAAGTGCTTCTAAGTGCACCAACTACAATAATCATCTCCCTTGTACATAAAGTCCCTCTATCTTTTATCAGTATTGTGTGTACAATACACTTCTCACGAAAGTTCTAAATCTGACTGGAAAAGCTGACTGCATATGGCCACCTAGTGCCGCTATCCAATGCACAGACAAGGAAAAAGCCTTCAGGGGTCATTCACACTTTTTTTTTTTTTTAATACACTCCCAGCTGCTATGGATAGTCTCACACAAGCTGACTGACGACTTTGTGCTGGAAGTGATTCGGGCAAAGAGACCTAGGTTCCTTTTTGTGACCGGCCTGGAGGTCGGGGATGCAACTGCAACACTGAGGTCCACAAGACCCCCAGCGCCTGCCTCTCAAGCAGCCCGAAAGCACAGCTAGAGCTCATACTCCTTGTGAGGACATTGGAGCTGTCTGGATGATCGGACCTGAACATCTGTCTAATGATATATCTGAAAGTGTCCTCTTGCCCGGAGTTGGGCTTTAAATAAAAGTGATGCTCCTAAAACAAATGCAGCAACATACTAGCTGACATACGGTCTGATAAGACTTGAACCAACCGTGGTGTGAATGTTTCCCAACAGGTGAAAATCAGTCAAGTGAACGGTTTACTATATACAGTCCCCCAACACCCCATTAGAGCAGAACTTTACCCCCTTTCACTATAAAAATCCCCTCATAGATATTAAACCATCTTACATTCATTAAACATATTTTTCTTTTTAATTACAATTATTGTTTTTCTACTTCCTGGTCCTCTTGGGCATTAGTGATGTAATCTGTGCCCAAGCGTTACATCCAGGGAAGATTACATCAGCAGAGCATTGCTGGGAAATCTCATGAGATCTCGGGGAAAGGCATTTTCCTCCACTGAGATGAAGTGCATGGTCACATGTCCTAGTCACAGGTGCCAGAGTTCCAGGAAGTAAAGGGAGATGGATTCATCTGCCCTAAGTTAAAATGGCCGCCATGAGAAGAATGGGAAGGAAAAGAAAAAGGTATGCAAAGAATACAAAGCCGGCAATTATCTAGAAGTATGTGTTTGTAGATTGTCATTACTAAACATTTCTAAAGATGTCTTAGTTGTCATTTCAAAGATCTGGGTAAAGTTCCTCTTAGGCTTCTGTCAGACGAGCAGTCCGATCAGGTCCGCCTGTAAGCTTTTCAGCCGGACCCGATCGGGTGCTCTATGCAAGTCTACGGGCAGCCGCGTTTAAACGGACGAGTGTCCGTTTACACCCGGCTACGGCCCGGTCTGTTAAAACAGACGGATCATGGATCCGCTTCGACGGACTGGATCGTGCTGGAGTGGAGGTAAGATGATGTAAACGTACACAAGTCAGTTTACATCAGTTTCCCCATAGACAGACATGGGGTCCGGCACTTTCACACAAAAAAAAAAAAAAAAAAGAGTACGGACACGGATGTCACAGTCATAGTGACATCCACTCCAATCAGGACAGGATCTGTTGACGGAAAAGGGGCCTTAAAGGAGCACTACCGTGTTTCCCCGAAAATAAGACAGGGTCTTATTTTTTATTTTTTTCACGAAAAAAGACACTTAGGTCTTATTTTCGGGGGATGTCTTACCAGGCTGCAGCTGTCCGCTCTGCCGTCCAGGGAGCCACAAACAGGTGGGCGGACGTGCGGGCGTGTCTAGCAGGGGGGCGGGAGGGAGCTGCCTCTCCGCTCTGATGCAATACATGGAATCAATGATACTGTCACAAATCGGCTCAATAGATCGGGAGGTGAGCGAACACATACCGTCGCTCACTTCTCGATCCCGTCTCTGCAGTGAGCGGTGACTGTCACTCACGGCTCCCTGCAGGGATTCCCCCCCTCCTCGCTCCAATCCTCCAGCGCTGACTAGCAAGACGGACGGGGAGGGGACAGCTGGCTCTGCCTCTAGATAGGCAGAGCCAGCTGTCAATCACGAAGCTGGGTGGATATCGACAGTAATGTCGGGATCCGTCCTGTCTGCGGTGTCTCAGTATATCGCGAGCTGTAGCTCCCTATATACTGAGCTTTGTGTCACGGGAGGAGGTTATTATATGTCCTCCCATGACCCTCAGGAGAACTATGGGGAAAAGCACTGACCTCAGTTCTCCTTTACAGTCATGAACTTTCTGCATTTCTATTGCATCAGTGGACTGTGTGCCTCCCTGCTGGGCGGCTCTACTTTCACCCAAGCATTAATCTTCTGCTAGCTCATTTCCATAGTTATTCATGTGCTTAATATCCTAATGGCCCTGGCTCATACAAATCCTACAAGTCCCATCATGTATCTGTCTCTGGGAGTCACGCCTGTGGCTGTCAGAGTCTTGCAATGCCTCATGGGATTTATAGTTCCACAACAGCTGGAGCTCTAGATACTCCCGTCTCCTCTCTGTGCCAGTTCAGACAGAGTTTCTTTCAGGTTTTATGAACAGTAGTTCCTAACCTAGGTTTGGCAGAGATCACATGACGCAATGTCTTTGCATATGGTCACCCGACATTAGGAAGTCAGATGAACAGTTTCATCTGTAATCTTCTACCGATGTGTCTGCCAAAGTGTTCAAATGTTAACAGCAAAAATATGAGACTATAAAAAGGTTTTTTTTAAATTTTTTATTGTGTTATATATACTGTATATACACACACATTGGGGTGGATAAAATCGATGATTTAAAAAAAACAAAAACAGATTTTTTAAATTTAAATCGGATTTTTTTGATTTTTATCAAATTTTAAAATGCTTTTGGAGTAAAAATCTATCTAAAGATAGTTTTGTATTTAAGATTAATAATTTAGTTTATTCAGCATGAAATTGGGGCTTAGTTATGTACCATGAGGCTGTATATTCTGCAATATTTACATCGTTGGTAAACTCATTCAATGAATCCAAGCTCTGCAAGCTGAGATAACATGCACGGCACTGATACATTCACACAATTTCACAGTAACCATGAGATAAATCATAAAACAAAGATCAGGAAGATTCCTTTATCCCATTGTTTTGCAAATCTATATACACTACAAACTGTATGATTGTTTGAAGAGAAATGCATCTGTACCAGGCTCTAGGTGTGAGCTCTCCACTATGTCTGATTAACCTAAAACCGGCTCCGATATCGCTGTTTTACTAACCTGACCGCTTATTATTCTAAAATAGCAAACCTTCATTTTGTTTGCAAATAATAATATTAAAGATTCTTACTACCAGCAAGAATGAGTCCTTACATTTAAAGAGCCCTTAGCAGGCATCCACTCACCTGCTGCCTGCCACGTCCCTCACCTTGTTGTGTCACTGCCGCATCACCAGCCGTCCCATTAAAGTGAATGAGACTGTCGGTGAGTCAACAGCAGGTCAGAGGAGGAGCTGCTGCGGGACTGAGATGACAGTTGCTCTATAAAAATCATGATTTAAATCAAATCCACCCTGACACACATACGCACACACACATATGCAAATGCTAAGCGACAGATCCTAAATATGACCTAAATCCTATTGTAACATGTAAGTATACCTAGGCTAGATTCACATGTAGGCCAGGGCCGGACATACCCCAGGAGCCGATGCTCCTTACAAGTTACAGCTGGTGGCTACTAAACTTGTCTCTAATTGTTGTCAATGGAGATGGCTTTTAAAATATTTTTAAAGGAGAACTATGGGGTCAGGGCTTTTCCCCATAGTTCTCCTTAGGGTAACGGGAGAGCACAAACTAGCGTCCTCCCGTCACCCTAAGCTCAGTATATAGTGACCTACAGCTCGCGGTATACTGAGACGACGCAGCTGAAGCGGATCCCGACAATTATGTCTGGATCCGCCCAGCTGCGTGAGTGACAGCTGGCTCTGCCTATCTAGAGGCAGAGGCAGCTGTACCCGCCCCCGTCCGATCCACCAGTCAGCGCTGGAGCATCGGAGTGGGGAGGGGGGAATCCAGTCCCTCCCCTGTCACGGCAGAGATGTGACAGGATCAAGAAGTGAGCGAACGCCGGTATGTGTGTGTTGTAAAGTAGTCACCGCTCCAAGCTCGCTCCCGGGATGGACTACAATCTCATTTTTAGTTTACTCATTTGTATTGGGAATGTAGTCCATCCCGGGAGTGAGCTTGGAGCGGTGACTACTTTACAACACACACACAGGGACCATGGGGAAAAAAAGTAGCCCCCCTCCAGAAGAAAGGACAGTGTCAGCACCAATTCAGAGATGATTGGAGGATCTACAGCCCAGTGAATTAGGTACATTGCCGTTCAGAGTTAAGGTAATTGAAAGCATTTTCAAGATTTAACCACTAAATTCAGTGTCACTTTAACCCCCTAATGTCTGGTGAGTTGTTAGCTTAATGATGAAAAAGCAGCAGGAGAGGTGGAGGAAGCACAGTTCCATATCTCCTGAGTTTATTGTCACTTCAATAGGGAATTTAGGGGCCAATGTGTCCAATCCAGGAGCCTGCCGATATTTTTAAAAAGGCGGCTTCATTGACAACAATTAGAGAAAACCTCAGAAGTTAGATACCAGCCCCAGTGTAATGCAACACGTGACATGTGTACAGTGGAGCATTGCTCTTCAACACGCATATACAGCAAAAACAAAAGCACCGGAGCTACATATACAGTAAATGGACCTGCGTCCATAAACAATAAATGCGCGGCGCCACAACACAGCGCAACACACATACGCGAATGCTCACTGCACAGCCCAAAAGAAGTACATGTGCGATATTTCATGCATTGAGACTCGCTAAAGGCCTGTTCAAACTAAACGAACTTCCACAACCCGAGTGTGAACCGGCCCCTTGAGAATTCTTTAAGCACTCGACATAAAATGCACTTTTCATGCAATTTCAAAACACAGCAATTCACAAAAATTGTCTCAAAAGCAGTTGCAAAAACATGTGCATTTGTAACCGCGCGGGCATGACTGGGGCCTGAATGGAGACGACCGGCGATGAGTAAAAAGCATGCCGGGATTTGTTAGGTTATAATTAAATAAAAACAATTCTAGGCGTTGCTCTTCCCTTCAACCTGCTTTACTAGCGGAAGGATTATCAAGCCGTTGAATTCACGGAGCAGCAAAGCTGAAAATAGCTGCCGGGATCATCTGCTCGACAACAGGTCGCTGGGGGACTACGGAGCCAACAGATGATTTGGCCAGTCAGCTGCTGACGCAGCATCTACCCTCCCCCACTATATACACACACACAGGACGCCTCGTGTACATCCAGACAAACATTACTCATCCCTTTACCAGCAGGGCACCCCCGACCTGTTTATTTAACCCTCTGCATAAAGAGATTTTGGTTAAAGTTTCTAATAAAGCTCGCCAGAACAAAACTTGTAACTTGAACTGCTGCAGCTGTCACTGCATAGTGTGAAACATGGCCGCCGCCGCCACAATCCCAGCTGTTAGTGTCCAACACTCGCTGCCAACCCACCATGCAGCAGGCAGTCAAAGCCAAATCTTCCTCCGCCATTACCTGAGGTGACGCAACAGCTGATACTTCACCAGGACAAGTTACTTCCTAAATTGGGATGAAGACGGGGTTAGGTACGAATTCAGCTCTCCTAATAAGAGGACTCCTCCAGGGGTGGGAATGGGGGTTCAATACACGGGGGGCGGTCTGGACAGATCAAAAGTATAACACAAACATACAAAAAGACACAAGAAGTTACAAAAGTGAACAGAATTGGGAAGAAAAGCACTCCTGGCAGATGGTCATTTTGGAGAAATGTTATTAGTAGAGGTACATGGGCAATTACAGCCTACAGCTGGCCACACACACACTACAAACATCTTCCCATACAGGGCTTGGACTTCGGCAGTAGTAGGGAATGGCCCGGGGCAGCTGATTGGGCCAGGTGGTGCTGGCAGGACCACCCATGGCTCATACCTCAGCCGCTTCAAGACGATACGAGTTGGGTGCGTCACAGACTGTTCTGCATGGGCTTGGGTGAACTGGGTTCGTACAAAGCCCATGCACATCACTGCGGGCAACCTTCAACAGATATCTTAGACGGACCGTGCACCAGGCAATGTGTGCCGGTACCTCCCCCCCACATCACTCACTTAAAGAAGTAGTATTAAGGATGGGCGTTTTTTACCTTAATGCATTCTCTGCTTCAAAGAAAAACTGACTCCACCCATCTCATCCCCCTCCCCCCATCATCAATGACCCCCCACCACCTCTGCC
>NW_017306278.1:3876859-3904349 GCF_000935625.1 Nanorana parkeri
TAACACCTCAGGCCTCCAATGTCCCTCACTCTTCCCCACCATTCAACATGACTGCCTCAAGCTCAGGGAATCTGCCCCGAGTCCCTGCCTCCCTACAATCACCCCAGAGCCTCCTGAGGTGACCCCAATAACCCCTGTTGAGTCCCGACGCTCGATTGGGCCGCAGCCACCTTCAGCACGTTGAGGAAATCCATCCCGGCCCCTCCGCTCTCTCCTTCCCCCACCGGGGACCCTTCGCCACCAGCCTCCGCCGCTTCACGACCCTCCGAGTGACGCACTTCGATGCCAGAAACTACCAGAGAGCTCCCGCCGACGTCACTTCCGCCCGCACTGACGCCTGTCAGGCGCCATGCTGCCAGCAGTCGTTCCCCCTCACGTGACCGAGGACGGGCGGAAGTAGCTGGGTGGGAGGTGGAGAGAGGGCAGCCGCCCGCAGCTAAGATGGCTGCTTTTTGTTTAAAGGGAACCTGTTCTTATGGTTCAATTAAAAATATTCAAAACAAAAACAAAGGGCAGCATGCACCCAAAAGGAATCCCAATATCTAAAAAAAAAAAGCAATCTAGAGGAAAAAGCACTCTCTTGCTTTTAAAGAATGAGTGCAGATATGACCATAAAATAATACATAGGTTTCCTCCCAAGGACCCCCCATCTTGGGTTAGAAAATACCCCCTTTCCAAGCAAAAGTTGCCACATGCCTCTCAGCAAGTCAAGATTTCCCTACGTTCCCTACTCTCTCTCTCTGCCAGCATGGCTGCCGGAAGGCATCAATCAGATGGTTGCGCATGTTCGATGACGTCATCGCGTATGCGCGAGGTGACGTGACACCTGGCCTCGGGACGCCCCTGGTTGTTCGCACACCATTCTGCTTCAGAATGTCATCTTTATTCGTATTCCTTTAGCATGACATATGAATGCAACGTTTCGGAGCCTTAGGCCTCATTCACACAGCTTAGAGTCAGGCCATACAGATCCGTACGGCGTGCACGGCCGGGAAGGACAGGTGCAGCCTGTTCTTCTCCATGGGAGTACGCTGTCGTCGCTCACCTGAACTGCACATCCGTGCGGGTACAGGTGTCCATGCTGGGACACAGATAGGGTCCATGCTGTCTGCGTACGAGTATGGACAGCGGCACCCTCACGGATGTGCAGTTTGGGTGAGCGTACGGCCGCGTCCTCCCATAGACTAGAACAGGCTGCTGCGTACAATCACACCCAGCACCTGTCTTTCCTTGGAACGGCCCGATATGGTCGTGCACGCCGCACGGATCTGTACAGGCTGACACTTAGTTGTGTGAATGAGGCCTAACAGGACACCTTCGTCAGGCAAACTGTCTGACAAAGACACTTTGCCTGAAGAAGGGGTCCTGTGAGGCTCCAAAACGTTGCATTAAGGGCCGGTACATACTTAGGCAACATCTCACGGTGCGGCAATCGTGCACGATTCCGCGCGGATTGCCGCACGGTCAGGAGTCGCCAAGGTGTAAACCAATCGCGCTGTGGGTGCCGTTATTTTCTAATGGCACCGCAGTCACACCGGGCGGATCGCGCAGTTTCCTGCCGCGACTCCGCCCCTGCGAAAACAGCCGCGCATTGCGTATCGCAAAAAAAGGTATTTGTGCCTTTTTTCTGCGATTGCAGCGCTGATGTCACCCCATTGAAATCAATGGGGCCGTGCGGCAATTGCTGCCTGCATTGTGCAGGACTGCGCGATCCCGGGACGCGCGATCCCGGAGGGCGGAGGTCTGCAGCGGGCCTCATATGTCATGCTAAAGAATCAGGTGTCCTGCATTCCCATGCACTGACAAGAAACATGCTGAAGGAAGGGGAGAGCAGGGAGACAACTTCATAACTCTACTGCAGTTCCCATGTGGGGGCAGGTAGGTGACCATACTGTGTTGCTTAACTGCAGCAGGGGTCACAACGCTGGCTGCACTTTGTGGCAGAGCTTTGTGACTCTTAGCCCTCGTTCACGCCTGAACAGGTACATGTACTACTTTGGGCCGTTTTGTTGCGCGTTTCCATTGGGATACAGCCAAGTAGCCTTCGGAAACGAATCGCGGTAAAAAAAACGCGCAACAGACGCGCATATGCAATACGCCTAGGTGTGAACGAGACCTTAGGACTGGATGTGCAGAAAAACAAATAGATAAGCCAGCTTGCATATGTGTCATTGAACTATTGATTTAGCTGTTTTCGCCTGGAGCTGAGCTTTAGGAAGAAGTGGGGGAAGGTTTCATGTTGGCGCGGTGCTACTTTAGAGCGGCAGAGCGGACTTTAATGGACTAGATCTGTACAGGATGACTAACACGATATACACACCCTTTCATTTGATGTGTGAACTGATTATACACGCCTTTATTAAAGGCGTGTCACTCCCCTCATGCCTCTCATACCGTGTTTCCCCGAAAATAAGACAGTGTCTTATTTATTTTTTTTCACGAAAAAAGACACTAGGTCTTATTTTCGGGGTAGGTCTTATATTACAGAAATCCCCGAAGATAGCGCTAGGTCTTATTTTCGGGGTAGGTCTTATATTACAGAAATCCCCGAAGATAGCGCTAGGTCTTATTTTCGGGGTAGGTCTTATATTACAGAAATCCCCGAAGATAGCGCTAGGTCTTATTTTCGGGGTAGGTCTTATATTACAGAAATCCCCGAAGATAGCGCTAGGTCTTATTTTCGGGGTAGGTCTTATATTACAGAAATCCCCGAAGATAGCGCTAGGTCTTATTTTCGGGGTAGGTCTTATATTACAGAAATCCCCGAAGATAGCGCTAGGTCTTATTTTCGGGGTAGGTCTTATATTACAGAAATCCCCGAAGATAGCGCTAGGTCTTATTTTCGGGGTAGGTCTTATATTACAGAAATCCCCGAAGATAGCGCTAGGTCTTATTTTCGGGGTAGGTCTTATATTACAGAAATCCCCGAAGATAGCGCTAGGTCTTATTTTCGGGGTAGGTCTTATATTACAGAAATCCCCGAAGATAGCGCTAGGTCTTATTTTCGGGGTAGGTCTTACTTTCGGGGAAACACGGTAGACGTTCTTGAAATGAGCTCGCACATAGATAGAGAGCAGTGACGTGCCCTGCCTTCTGTGCTTGGGTGAGGCATCCCCCAGCACCCCGGAGCTCCGCCCAGTCCCACCGAAGCCCGACCCCCTCCCCGGTAACCAAGCTGTGATATCCTCACTGTTTTGTTTTTTTGGATTGGACAGCTTGGACCAATGGCGCTTTGCCTAGGGTTGCCACCTGTCCAGGATTCACCCGGACGGTCTGGGTTTTGAATGCTGTGTCCAGGTTTCATGGCAGCATAAACCCGGACACATGATGTCAGGCAGACAGGGGCAACCAAAGTTAAGATAGAGGCCACTGGCCCCCCACTGAAAATAGTCTCAACTGTGATATTTACATATGAATGGGTGGTGCTAATTACATATGAATAAGCTGCGACTCATTCTCCCCCCAAAAATGTCCGTGCATCGCCAGAATGTTCGGGTTTCGCTGGAAGAAAAGGTGGCAACCCTAGCTTTGCCATTGGTCCAAGCAACCACAGAGCTTACGCCTCTAACACAGAGTAGAGGCTGTGACAGCTCTTGCCTCACCAAGTTAGGTTACACAAGCAGTGGGGAAGCTCACTGCTGTGTAACCTAACTACCTGTCAAAAGCAGGATGCAGGTAATTACCAGGCAGCGCTCCGTCCATGACAGGTTACACAGCGGGGAGGATTTCCCCACTGTGTAACCTGTAACATGCCGATCTGAATGGTGAAAAAGCTGTCAGCTTCAGACTTGAAGCTGACCGCTTTTTCCTTCATAATACTAGGTGAGGCTCTGCCCCACCTGCCTCCCCTGACCGCACGTCCCTGATAGAGAGGCAGTAGAGGTTTGCACTTCTGAGAAATGTATTTTGTGCAGCTTCTGGACAGCTTGCAAAGGTCTGCAGATTTTCACAGCTTCACTGAATATTATTATTATTATACAGGATTTATATAGCGCCAACAGTTTGCGCAGCGCTTTACAATATAAGGAAGACATTACAATCACAATACAAATCAAGACAAGATGGTAAGGAGGAATATGGCTGGTTGGGGCCTATTGAAGGGACCTCATCATTAACGATAGAAATCCAAACAGCTCTGCCTGCAAAAGAAGACAGCAAATTCCTTTCCCGCTACTGCACCACCAGAACGTGGCTCTGTTTGAGGGTTTTTCTCCGCTGAAGTCCTTTGGGAAACCAACAATTTCAGGAATGGTGATCTCCTCTGTACCTTGCAGAGCTCAGAGATTCCTTAGGCAGTGAACCTAAGGCATTGCAGGAACTGGGCTGACGTGAGGTGTGAAGGTGCAGGAATTGGGTCTGATCTGAGGTGTGAAGGTGTAGGAATTGGGCTGGTCTGAGGTGTGAAGGTGCAGGAATTGGGGTAATGTGAGTGGTGAAGGTGCAGGAATTGGGGTAATGTGAGTGGTGAAGGTGCAGGAATTGGGGTAATGTGAGTGGTGAAGGTGCAGGAATTGGGTCTGATCTGAGATGTGAAGGTGCAGGAATTGGGGTGATCTGAGGGGGGAAGGTGCAGGAATTGGGGCTGATCTGAGGTGTGAAGGTGCAGGAATTGGGGCTGATCTGAGGTGTGAAGGTGCAGGAATTGGGGCTGATCTGAGGTGTGAAGGTGCAGGAATTGTGGCTGATCTGAGATGTGAAGGTGCAGGAATTAGGGGTTAATCTAAGGTGTGAAGGTGCAGGAATTGGGGCTGATCTGAGGGGTGAAGGTGTAGGAATTGGGCTGATCTGAGTGGTGAAGGTGCAGGAATTGGGTCTGATCTGAGGTGTGAAGGTGCAGGAATTGGGGTGATCTGAGGTGTGAAGGTGCAGGAATTGGGGGTGATCTGAGGTGTGAAGGTGCAGGAATTGGGGCTGATCTGAGGTCTGAAGGTGCAGGAATTAGTTGCTGACACTCATTACCCCGTGGTGTCCTGCAGTGACGTAGAGGTCGGTAGGAGGAATTACTGAGTGCAGAGGGGGACCAACACTACGGAAAGTAATGGTTTCCCAGTGGACTTCAGTAGAGGATTTTTCTTGAATGGAGCGAAGTTGTGGTGGTGCAGGCAGCAGGAACACCCTCTTTTTCTGCAGGTAGACCTGTTTGGGATATATAAAAAAATTGTTAACAGGGTTGTTGATCATCATAACCCTCACGGTTATACATTCTTGTTGAGACCCAAACCTTACTCCATAGAAGCCACTAATGATGGCCAAAAAGTCTGAAACAGCGGTATGCAGTTTGGAATAAATGGCTCTATAATATTAGGCGATATCTGTCATATACACCAGTGCTTCTGGGTGTATAGTTGGCCATTGGGGCCTAATGGAATGATTTTCAAGGCTCTGGCCATTATCTTGAAGCGAGGAATAGTCCTCTTATATTTGGGGTATGTATTGTGATGGTAAGAACAGTAAAGAATATCTTCCGCTCTAAGAAAACTTTACATTGCTACAACAAATGCCTCAATCTAAGTGATTGCTATAATTTCTTTTGGCCAGCAGGGGGCGCAAAAGCAGCAGAAAAAAGAGCCTTGTCAGTTCATAATGTTTGACCGGGGACTAGTGGTAGGACCGCAAACACACAGAAAGCACCAAATAGATTGTACATACAGAGAATTTTCAGTATTTTGTTTGCAAAACATTACATTTTATATTTTGATATACACTTTTCTCTTTTTTTTTAGCAGCTGATATTGAAACTCCTATACTACACTTCAAAAAACCATTCTACAACCTGGCCTGGCAGAGGTACACTATATGGCCAAATGTATGTGGACACCGCTCCAAAAAGTTGAGTTCAGGTGTTTAGGTGAAGGGCACTGTTAATACTAAAGCATACAAAAACATTTTAGAGCAGCCTTTCTAAACCTTTTTAACATGGAGCAACCCTTGAAATAACTTTTAGGTCATATGGAAACCTCTGACAATAATTACCATACTCGCAGCTCACTGCACATTAGTGAGAACGGAGAGTCCTGGATAAAAGAATAAATAGAATAAGGAATGAGGGGCACTTAAGATTTTTGAAAGCAAAGACTGCTCTGTATGAGAACATTATGTCCAGTAACAGTAATGGAATGATACAAATAATAATAATAATAATAATAATAGCCATAAAAGAAACACAAACTGTACAGAAATTTCAGTGTTTCCTCTCATTGGTGGTCAGTGAAAAAGTGCCCATTATATTGTTGGTCAGTGAAAAATTGCCCCCTTATATTGGTGGTCATTGGAGAAGGCCCCCCCCTTACATTGGTGGTCAGTGGATAATTGCTCCCCCCTATATTGGTAGTCAGTTAAAAATTGCCTCCTTACATTGGTGGTCAGTGAAGTGCGTATTTACACTAGTAGTCAAGGTACTGCTTCCATACATTGGTAGTGAGTGTAATGACCACTCTCATTGGTGGTCTGTGGGAGAAGGTCTCCATTTAGAATGGTGGTCAGTTGGAAAAGGCCCCCTTACATTGGTGGTCAGTAGAGAAGGGCTCCCTTAGATTGGTGGAGAGGTGGAGAAGGCCCCTCTTACATTGGTGGTCAGTGAAGTGCCAATTTACATTACTAGTCAGGGTGCTGCTTCCTTAGATTGGTATTGAGTATAATGACCTCTTACATTGGTGATCCATAGTAGATGGGCCCCCTTAGAATGGTGGTCAGTAGAGAAGGGCCCCTTTAGAATGGTGGTTAGTTGGAAAAGGCCCCCTTACATTGGTGGTCAGTAGAGAAGGGCCCCCTTAGAATGGTGGTCAGTAGAGAAGGGCCCCCTTAGAATGGTGGTCAGTTGGAGAAGGCCACCTTACATTGGTGGTCAGTAGAGAAGGGCCCCCTTAGAATGGTGGTCAGTTGGAGAAGGCCACCTTACATTGGTGGTCAGTAGAGAAGGGCTCCCTTAGAATGGTGGTCAGTAGAGAAGGGCCCCCTTAGAATGGTGGTCAGTTGGAGAAGGCCACCTTACATTGGTGGTCAGTAGAGAAGGGCTCCCTTAGAATGGTGGTCAGTTGGAGAACGCCACCTTACATTGGTGGTCAGTAGAGAAGGGCTCCCTTAGAATGGTGGTCAGTTGGAGAAGGCAAATTTTTAAAAGGAGAACTATGGGGTCAGGGCTTTTCCCCATAGTTCTCGCCAGGGTCACGGGAGGACACAAACTAGCGTCCTCCCGTGACCCAAAGCTCAGTATACCGCGAGCTACAGCTCGCGGTATACTGAGACCGCCGCAGCCAGGACGGATCCCGACATTACTGTTGAGATCCACCCAGCTGCGTGATTGACAGCTGGCTCTGCCTATCTAGAGGCAGAGCCAGCTGTACCCGCCCCCTCCCCCATCCGTTCCGCCAGTCAGCGCTGGAGGATCGGAGCGGGGGAATCCCTGCAGGGAGCCTGAGTGACAGTCACGGCTCTCTGCAGGGACAGGATCGAGAAGTGAGCGAGTGACGGTATGCGTTCGCTTACTTCCCGATCTATTGAGCCGATGTGTGACAGTTTCATTGTCACAGGTCGGCTCGAACTACGAGGCTGAGTGACTTTCACTCACCTCATAGTTCTCCTTTTAATGTAAGGTCCCTATGTCACATACTTGGACCAATTTAGATAGGAGCCAATGGACCTACTGGGGTGTGGGAGGAAACCCATGCAAGCATGGGGATAACATGCAAACTCGATGCAAATTACAACCTGTTTAGGATTTGAACCTCGGTGCTACAAGGCAGAAGTGCTAACCACTAAGCCACCTTTTTTGTTTGTAAATAGCTCGGTGATGCTTTGCATCAGAATCATATTTGCATTGCCATTCTAAACAGCATGATTAAATAAATACTATTTATCTACTATGATTAAGCCTCTCTGTTGGAACACGAGAGAGGCTATAGGATCGGTTTGGGGGGATTTTGTTATCTACTTGGATGGTATGAACTTTCAATAAATCTGATTATTTTATGAACTGTCGGATGTGCGGCTCTACTTTGGAATTTCAGCTTTTATCTACTGTAACAATATTTTTTTTTGTTTTTACTAACATTCATTCAATTAAAAAAAGTGCGTTTTGCTGCTCATTTTGTCAATGGATTGTATACAAAATAAAATGATTATCACAAGACAGTGTGTTGAAAAGAAAGCTTTGTTTGTCCTAAAAATAGATAGATGTATTACTTTGTTATCTTCAGTCATGGCCGAGGTATTGCTGAATAAACAGGCCCGTAGCAGAAATGTAAAAATTGACCTGGCCCATAGGAGGTGGACAGGGGTGAGGGCTGAACTGGTTAAAGCAAGCGATGCTTTTACAATTTACAGCTGATATGACCTTGGAGCTGTGAAGAGACCTTGCACCATGGATATTATTATGTACCCAAGAGGAACTAGCAGAAGCTTCCGTCCCAGATGGCTTTGTGGTTACTCAATGTGAACTCCTCGAAACAGTGACATCGCCCAGACATCAGCAGAGACTTTCCAGATTTGTCTATGTCAGCACAGTCTTGTGTTGTACTCTGCAGGATCTTTAGGACAGAGGTTACTCTTTGTTATTGCCATGTCCTGGTCTAGCGTCAAGGTCTCTGACACAGAGAAAGAAACCCAAATATGCTTAAGGGCCCCTTCATACCTTTCCATGCTGATGTGTTGTGTTAACATACGTTGGCTTAAAACAGCCTAATTATTTCATTGGGCCGTCAATGCACCAGAACGGACAAAAAATACACCTGCAACACCACAGCACGCAATGCACTAAGGCAACACATGGCTGCAACACAGGTGATGCTGCAAGTCCTACATTGTAAGTAACATAATATAAACATAAAAGATAACATGGGCATGATGGGAGAAGACATGGCCAGAAACGAGAAGAGGCAAAATGGGAGAAGACATGGCCAGAAACGAGAAGAGGCAAGATGGAAGAAGACATGTCCATAAAAGAGAAGAAGCAAGATGGGAGAAGACATGTCCATAAAAGAGAAGAAGCAAGATGGGAGAAGACGTGGCTGGAGAAGAGAAGAGGCAAGATGGTAAAAGACGCGGTCGGAAATGAGAAGCGTCAAGATGGGAGAAGATGTGACCAGAAAAAGAAGCGGCAAGTTGGGAGAAGACGTGGACAGAAAAAAGAAGCAGCAAGATGGGAGAAGACGTGGACAGAAAAAAGAAGCAGCAAGATGGGAGAAGACATGGCTCGAGAAGAGAAGCGGCAGGATGGGAGGAGACACGGTCAGAAAAGAGAAGAGGCAAATTGGGAGAAGACATGGCTCGAGAAGAGAAGCAGCCAGATGGGAGGAGACATGGCTCGAGAAGAAAAGAAGCAAGGTGGGAGAAGATGTGGCCAAGAGAAGAGGCAAGATGGGAGAAGACATGGCCAGAAAAGAGAACCCGCAAGATGAGAGAATACGTGGCTGGAGAAGAGAACCCACAAGATGGGAGAAGACGTGGCTGGAGAAGAGAACCCACAAGATGGGAGAAGACATGGCTGGAGAAGAGAACCCACAAGATGGGAGAAGACATGGCTGGAGAAGAGAACCCACAAGATGGGAGAAGACATGGCTTGAAAAGAAAAGGTGGGAGAAGATGTGGCCGAAGAAGAGGCAAGATGGGAAAATTCACAGTCAGAAAAGAGAAGAGGCAAGATGGAAGAAGACATGGCTGGAGAAAGGAAATGGCAAGATGGGAGAAGACAAGGCCAGAAAAGAGATGAGACAAGATGGGAGAAGACATGGCTGAAAAAGAGAAACATCAAGATGGTTAAAGACATTGCCAGACTAGAGAAGAGGCAAGATGGGAGAAGACATGGCTGGAGAAGAGAAGCAGCAAAATGGGAGAAGATGTGGCTGGAAAAGAGAAGAGGCAAGATGGGAGAAGACATGGTCGGAAAAGAGAAACATCAAGATGGGAAAAGACATTGCCAGATGGGAGAAGATGTGGCTGCAGAAGCAAAGAGGCAAGAAGGGAGGAGACATGGCTGGAAAAGAGAAAGGGCAAGATTTGACAAGATACGGCCGGAGAAGCGGATAGGTAAGAAGGGAGAAGATGCAGCCAGAAAAGAGAAGAAGTCCAATAAACCTGATCAGACTCGGATGTAGACAGATGCATATCCCTATACATCTGGATGCCCATAGGTTTACATTGCAGTCCGTATTGGATCAGTCTAATCACGGATCAAAAACTGACTGATGAAACAACAATGTGAAAGGAAACTTAGGCCCCATTCACACTTGCTGTGGGCGTAATTGCACAGCGCATGTTGCCACTTTTTTCTGCATTTGCTTGCACGTCAGAATAGGGCAACCCATGTATTTCAACAAGCGACTCTATGTGCACCAAATGCGGCAAAGCTGTTTATACAGAAGTTTCAGCTGCGAGCCTCGCATGGTTTATAATTAACGTCTTGCTTGCCCTATTTGGGGTGCCGTCAACAAATAATGGCACCCAAAAAAAACCACACTCACTTTTCATGTTTCGCATGAATGCATGCATGATTTTGCACGTGTTCACACGCAAGGCAGGTGAATGGGGACTTTGGTGTTTGGTTAAATGATAAGTACATGTCTACATAAAGTACATCCTTCCTGCCTAACTCCCCTCACCTCAAGTCACTGCCATTCAGAAGTACATGTTCAGGAATGTACAAATACATATCTGAATTCCATGGCAGTGGCTTTCTGCAATGTTGACTGCCTGCTCCTGAAGTCTTCTTGCCACTGGCCGTGCCTGGCCAGTCAATCCATGCAGATTGTTATGAAGCCATCTCCAAAGTGTCTCCAGCCCTGAAAGATGGCCATAGATGTCCATGTGGATCAATTGCCCTGATACAGCCAGAGGCAAGAAGTTTTCAGCTGTAGGCATAATTGCTGCAGGCTGTGGCTGTAGGATTCAGATAAGTATACATCTGGGTCAGGGGAATGTGGGTTGCTTTAGGTCAGTGGAGCTAGACAGGAAAGACAAAGGGCACGTTCACACTAGATGCAGTGCGTTCAGGTCCGATTCTAGCCAGAACGCACTGCCTCGCATTGCGGCTGGCACACTTTTTTGTGGGGCAGGAGGGGGCGTGGCGAGCACTATTTTGATCGCACCGGACCGCAGGCCTAATGTGCCTTGCAATCCCGTGTGGCCCATCACATTGTGGCTACGGTGCCATTCACTACAATGGTCCGCCACGCCCCCTCCTGCCCCACAAAAAAGAGCCAGCCGCAATGCGTTCTGGCTAGAATCAGGCCGGAACTCACTGCATCTGGTGTGAACGGGCCCAAATGGCAAAATAGAGGCAGAATAGAATAGACTACAGCTTTAAGGATTAGGGATAGGGGAGAGGTCTGGGACATTGGTGAATACACTGCTCTCACTTGCTTTCAAAGCTGAAAGTCCTTTGCCAAGAACAACTGCACTGAAAACTAATGTTCCATTACTGAATGATTATTTATTGAGCAGAACGATGAGATGGGAGTTTGAATCCTGTTACTACACAGAGGGATAGAAGAGGAATCATCCCCTGAGGGCCGGAGGCAGAATCCCTTCATCATCTATTGCATTGCGTCTATCACTTTTACTTCTTTACCTCTGTTGAAGAAACACTTGACAGTCCATTGACCTGTGACAACTCATAGAGACTCATACAGAGACAGGTGAATGGCTGCAGCTGGTCTTTAAAGAGAACCAGTCATGTGCTAAATAAGTGCAGGGAAATCGTCCCACAAGGGACACAGGCAGCAATTAGAGGTCACCCAAATATTTAATAATAAAACAGAGAGCATGTCGGCTGCAATTGCTGGCCTAGCTTGTGGAAATGCTGACTGGCTGCCATGTTGATGATTCAATGGCTTCAATCACGTTCAATTATGTATTTATCAGACCAAAAGGGAGAAAATTAGAGTCCATTGTTGGGGTTTACATGCGCTTTAAGTCTACTAAGTGG
This sequence comes from Nanorana parkeri, assembly GCF_000935625.1. Classification (NCBI taxonomy): domain Eukaryota; kingdom Metazoa; phylum Chordata; class Amphibia; order Anura; family Dicroglossidae; genus Nanorana; species Nanorana parkeri. The sequence continues at coordinate 3,888,780 of NW_017306278.1, forward strand.
GGAAACTGGTTGCCCTTGTCTAGTCGTATCTTTTGTCTGTCTTACCCATTAACACTGGCAGGCTCATGCCTGCTGCAGCCGCTCCATACTCCGTTGCCATCGTTAACCTTTCCACTACTTCTTCTGGGTCCGGTGTGGCTCATCTTTGGCCATTGGATGGCCACTGATGACATCATTCCTACATATGTGCACATTGTCCCTGGAACTGGCCCCCCACTAAAAAGAGTCTCAACTGTGATATTTACATATGAATAAGCCAGCACTCATTCTACCAAAAAAATGTCCGCTCGTCGCTACAGTGTTCGGGTTTCGCTTGAAGAAAAGGTGGCAACCCTAGTCACATAGCAGAGGAGAAACATGGCTGCAACACAGGTGATGCTGCAAGTCCTACATTGTAAGTAACATAATATAAACATAAAAGATAACATGGGCATGATGGGAGAAGACATGGCCAGAAACGAGAAGAGGCAAAATGGGAGAAGACATGGCCAGAAACGAGAAGAGGCAAGATGGAAGAAGACATGTCCATAAAAGAGAAGAAGCAAGATGGGAGAAGACATGTCCATAAAAGAGAAGAAGCAAGATGGGAGAAGACGTGGCTGGAGAAGAGAAGAGGCAAGATGGTAAAAGACGCGGTCGGAAATGAGAAGCGTCAAGATGGGAGAAGATGTGACCAGAAAAAGAAGCGGCAAGTTGGGAGAAGACGTGGACAGAAAAAAGAAGCAGCAAGATGGGAGAAGACGTGGACAGAAAAAAGAAGCAGCAAGATGGGAGAAGACATGGCTCGAGAAGAGAAGCGGCAGGATGGGAGGAGACACGGTCAGAAAAGAGAAGAGGCAAATTGGGAGAAGACATGGCTCGAGAAGAGAAGCAGCCAGATGGGAGGAGACATGGCTCGAGAAGAAAAGAAGCAAGGTGGGAGAAGATGTGGCCAAGAGAAGAGGCAAGATGGGAGAAGACATGGCCAGAAAAGAGAACCCGCAAGATGAGAGAATACGTGGCTGGAGAAGAGAACCCACAAGATGGGAGAAGACGTGGCTGGAGAAGAGAACCCACAAGATGGGAGAAGACATGGCTGGAGAAGAGAACCCACAAGATGGGAGAAGACATGGCTTGAAAAGAAAAGGTGGGAGAAGATGTGGCCGAAGAAGAGGCAAGATGGGAAAATTCACAGTCAGAAAAGAGAAGAGGCAAGATGGAAGAAGACATGGCTGGAGAAAGGAAATGGCAAGATGGGAGAAGACAAGGCCAGAAAAGAGATGAGACAAGATGGGAGAAGACATGGCTGAAAAAGAGAAACATCAAGATGGTTAAAGACATTGCCAGACTAGAGAAGAGGCAAGATGGGAGAAGACATGGCTGGAGAAGAGAAGCAGCAAAATGGGAGAAGATGTGGCTGGAAAAGAGAAGAGGCAAGATGGGAGAAGACATGGTCGGAAAAGAGAAACATCAAGATGGGAAAAGACATTGCCAGATGGGAGAAGATGTGGCTGCAGAAGCAAAGAGGCAAGAAGGGAGGAGACATGGCTGGAAAAGAGAAAGGGCAAGATTTGACAAGATACGGCCGGAGAAGCGGATAGGTAAGAAGGGAGAAGATGCAGCCAGAAAAGAGAAGAAGTCCAATAAACCTGATCAGACTCGGATGTAGACAGATGCATATCCCTATACATCTGGATGCCCATAGGTTTACATTGCAGTCCGTATTGGATCAGTCTAATCACGGATCAAAAACTGACTGATGAAACAACAATGTGAAAGGAAACTTAGGCCCCATTCACACTTGCTGTGGGCGTAATTGCACAGCGCATGTTGCCACTTTTTTCTGCATTTGCTTGCACGTCAGAATAGGGCAACCCATGTATTTCAACAAGCGACTCTATGTGCACCAAATGCGGCAAAGCTGTTTATACAGAAGTTTCAGCTGCGAGCCTCGCATGGTTTATAATTAACGTCTTGCTTGCCCTATTTGGGGTGCCGTCAACAAATAATGGCACCCAAAAAAAACCACACTCACTTTTCATGTTTCGCATGAATGCATGCATGATTTTGCACGTGTTCACACGCAAGGCAGGTGAATGGGGACTTTGGTGTTTGGTTAAATGATAAGTACATGTCTACATAAAGTACATCCTTCCTGCCTAACTCCCCTCACCTCAAGTCACTGCCATTCAGAAGTACATGTTCAGGAATGTACAAATACATATCTGAATTCCATGGCAGTGGCTTTCTGCAATGTTGACTGCCTGCTCCTGAAGTCTTCTTGCCACTGGCCGTGCCTGGCCAGTCAATCCATGCAGATTGTTATGAAGCCATCTCCAAAGTGTCTCCAGCCCTGAAAGATGGCCATAGATGTCCATGTGGATCAATTGCCCTGATACAGCCAGAGGCAAGAAGTTTTCAGCTGTAGGCATAATTGCTGCAGGCTGTGGCTGTAGGATTCAGATAAGTATACATCTGGGTCAGGGGAATGTGGGTTGCTTTAGGTCAGTGGAGCTAGACAGGAAAGACAAAGGGCACGTTCACACTAGATGCAGTGCGTTCAGGTCCGATTCTAGCCAGAACGCACTGCCTCGCATTGCGGCTGGCACACTTTTTTGTGGGGCAGGAGGGGGCGTGGCGAGCACTATTTTGATCGCACCGGACCGCAGGCCTAATGTGCCTTGCAATCCCGTGTGGCCCATCACATTGTGGCTACGGTGCCATTCACTACAATGGTCCGCCACGCCCCCTCCTGCCCCACAAAAAAGAGCCAGCCGCAATGCGTTCTGGCTAGAATCAGGCCGGAACTCACTGCATCTGGTGTGAACGGGCCCAAATGGCAAAATAGAGGCAGAATAGAATAGACTACAGCTTTAAGGATTAGGGATAGGGGAGAGGTCTGGGACATTGGTGAATACACTGCTCTCACTTGCTTTCAAAGCTGAAAGTCCTTTGCCAAGAACAACTGCACTGAAAACTAATGTTCCATTACTGAATGATTATTTATTGAGCAGAACGATGAGATGGGAGTTTGAATCCTGTTACTACACAGAGGGATAGAAGAGGAATCATCCCCTGAGGGCCGGAGGCAGAATCCCTTCATCATCTATTGCATTGCGTCTATCACTTTTACTTCTTTACCTCTGTTGAAGAAACACTTGACAGTCCATTGACCTGTGACAACTCATAGAGACTCATACAGAGACAGGTGAATGGCTGCAGCTGGTCTTTAAAGAGAACCAGTCATGTGCTAAATAAGTGCAGGGAAATCGTCCCACAAGGGACACAGGCAGCAATTAGAGGTCACCCAAATATTTAATAATAAAACAGAGAGCATGTCGGCTGCAATTGCTGGCCTAGCTTGTGGAAATGCTGACTGGCTGCCATGTTGATGATTCAATGGCTTCAATCACGTTCAATTATGTATTTATCAGACCAAAAGGGAGAAAATTAGAGTCCATTGTTGGGGTTTACATGCGCTTTAAGTCTACTAAGTGGGGAAACTGGTTGCCCTTGTCTAGTCGTATCTTTTGTCTGTCTTACCCATTAACACTGGCAGGCTCATGCCTGCTGCAGCCGCTCCATACTCCGTTGCCATCGTTAACCTTTCCACTACTTCTTCTGGGTCCGGTGTGGCTCATCTTTGGCCATTGGATGGCCACTGATGACATCATTCCTACATATGTGCACATTGTCCCTGGAACTGGCCCCCCACTAAAAAGAGTCTCAACTGTGATATTTACATATGAATAAGCCAGCACTCATTCTACCAAAAAAATGTCCGCTCGTCGCTACAGTGTTCGGGTTTCGCTTGAAGAAAAGGTGGCAACCCTAGTCACATAGCAGAGGAGACACTCTGGGATTTGTGACATGCATTGGGCATATGGGGTTAAAGGAGAACTATGAGGTGAGTGCTTAGACCACCGGACCGGTCTATCAGCCTAGAGGAGAGCGGGGCTGAGGTAGAGAACAGCTTTTTCCTGCACCCTAGGTATAAACCAGAACTTAAAGGAGAACTATGAGGTGAGTTTTCACTCACCTCATAGTTCTAGCCGACGTGTGACAATGAGACTGTCACAGGTCGGCTCAGTAGATCGGGAGGTGAGTGAACACATACCGGCGTTCGCTCACCTCTCGATCCTGTCACAGGTCTCTGCCGTGACAGGGGAGGGGCTGGATTCCCCCCTCCCCGCTCCGATCCACCAGCGACGGACTGGCGGATCGGACGGGGGAGGATGCGGGTACAGCTGGCTCTGCCTCTAGATAGGCAGAGCCAGCTGTCACTCACGCAGCTGGGCGGATCCAGACATAATTGTCGGGATCCGCTTCAGCTGTGGCGTCTTAGTATACCGCGAGCTGTAGCTCTCTATATACTGAGCTTAGGGTGACGGGAGGACGCTAGTTTGTTTCCTCCCATTACCCTAAGGAGAACTATGGGGAAAAGCCCTAACCCCATAGTTCTCCTTTAATTTCAGTCTGCAGCATAAGTTCAGAGGTCATGCATAGTGGTTAGCACTTCTGCTTTGCAGCACTGGGGGTTCCCGGTTCATATTCCGGTCTGGACACTATCTGCATGGAGTTTGCATGTTCTTCATGTGCTTGTGTGGGTACTCTGATTTCCTCCCACAATTCAAAGACATGCTGGAAGGTTAATTGGCTCCTGTCTAAATTGGCCTTTGTATGTATGCGAGATAGGGACCATAGATTGTAAGCTCCTTGAGGGCGGGGACTGATGTGAATGTGCGCTGCGTAAATTGTCAGCGCTATTTAAAATACCAATAATAATAAATGAAATCAACACTGCTAAGACAGATAAGCAAATAATGCACAGAGGGGGGGTATGTGACTAGAGATCATCCTGAGGTCTGACTTCAGCTCTTCTATAGTGCAAACGTCACAGCTCAGCTTTCCTAATGGTTCCCAACAGGGCCCATGCTACCAGTAGGCAAACTAGGCAGCTGCTTAGGACATAGCTGCGACCACTCACCCCCCATCTATTTCAAATTGCAAAAGCCAATAGCAGGCTGGCTATTGCACCCGCACAATAAGAAGAGGAGTGGAACTGAGAGACAACTTTTCTCTCTTAGGTACGCTCCTCTGCCCAGTGGGTGGGATTTTAATAGCCGGTCTGCTATTGGCTATTTCAAATTAAATTACATCTACCTGTCGCCTGCAGAAGCTAGCCAGCAGGAGAATGGGGCCGCAAGCGCGCGCACGTGTGTGTGTGGAGTGGCGGGGGGATAGGTGGTCAGGGTATAGGGGGTTGCGCCGCAGAAGAGGGGCTGGGGGGTGCAAGTAGCTGGATTTGCCTAGGGTGCAAAATAGTCTAGCACCGGCCCTGGGTCCCCCTTCCTACCCCAGGCCCCATAGAAGCCACATGGGCTGCTATGAGTATTGTTACGCCACTGACCAGGACTGTACACTGCATGCTGCAGCCAATATAAACATGATAAAATTACTTGGAGCAAGAGGAAGGAAGTTTTTTGCAGCAGAGACTTTGCTCTTCTGCCCAAACTCTATTTGTGGATCTCACTTCCGCTTTAAGCCTACCCACAGACATAACGCAGTTGGTGCCAAGCATGTGAACCACTCTTCGCTTGTAGAGTTTTTGTACAAAAAGCTGCTCAGTGAAGAGGTTTCTCTTTAAAAAAAGATAATACATTTGAAAAATGCTTACTCAATTGTGACAGATTCCAACAAGGCTCCCAGACACAGGAAATGCCACCACTGTGCAGTTTTAATTCCCGTAAAATGGAAACTTAGATGTGCAAAATGATTGCTCATCTAACAAACAAAAATGTTCATTCACTTATGCTGGCCACACATGTATCAATATAATACAATGATCAAGTCAGTTTTTTCTTAAATGTCTAAAAGTGTATATATACACACTATATTGCCAAAAGTATTGGGACGCCCCTCCAAATCATTGGATTCAGGTGTTCCGTGACATTTCCTTGCTACTAAATATTCCGCGGTCACCTGTTACTGGTATTATAACAAAGTGGAAGCAACTGGGAACAACAGCAACTCAGCCACGAAGTGGTAGGAATCATTTCCTGTCCCTGAGAAACAACAGGAAGTTAGAGGAAATCCCCAAATCCCCCAAAGTGAGAGGATTCCCTTCTTGGGAAAGTTGTCTCTGAAAACAGGTGTAAGATTTCCCCTCACCTCTTGCTCTGGTGACATCTCTAAAATTTTGAATTTCCCAGCACAAAAAGTTTCTTACCCTTCTGCACTCTAGGGAACAGTTTTGGCCTGGGTTCACCTTTAGGAAGGATAGCGTGTCTGTTTTGAGCCCGAGGTTTACAGGGATCATGTGAGGACTGGCGACATTAATATCTATTTACAATGTGTTTGACAGCCAGCCATGTGACTCGCATATCAGGTTCAGGTGAGATCACACGGGCAGGTTGCGTTTTTCACATCTTCGTGCAATTTCACTTTTATTTTAGAATCTATTTCCAAGAAAAGAGCAGTTCATAAATCTCTAAGGTCACCTGATCAGAACCACAAGCTATAGAAATAAAGATAAATAAATAAATGAACAAACTTTGATACAATGTAACATTCAGTCCAGTCTGGTTCCATATTGAATAATTATATGTCTCATCATGGCAGGATGATGATGTGTACTTTATATCGATTATGATCCTTAGAATGCTAGGACACCAATGAAGGTTCAGTGAGTGGGCAACAAGCTCATCCCTCATGGGTCAAACTCATGGTCAATCTGAACCCAAAGCTCATCTCTCAAGGCTCAAACACATGGCTGACCCAGACCCAGACCCAAAGCTTATTCTTTATGGGTCAAACTCATGGTGGACCCCAACCCAAAGCTTATCCCTTAGGGTTCAAACACATAGTGGACCCCAACCCAAAGCTCATCCCTCATGGGTCAAACCCGTGGTCAACCCGAACCCAAAGCTCATCTCTCATGGGTCAAACTCTTAGTCAACCCAGACCCAAAAGCTCATCCCTCATGGGTCAAACTCATGGTTGACCCATGACCCGTACCCAAAGCTCATCTCTCAAGGCTCAAACTCATGGCCGACCCAGAACCAAAACTCATTCTTTATGGGTCAAACTCATGGTGGACCCCAACCCAAAGCTTATCCCTTAGGGTTCAAACACATAGTGGACCCCAACCCAAAGCTCATCCCTCATGGGTCAAACCCGTGGTCAACCCGAACCCAAAGCTCATCTCTCATGGGTCAAACTCTTAGTCAACCCGGACCCAAAAGCTCATCCCTCATGGGTCAAACTCATGGTCGACCCGTACCCAAAGCTCATCCCTCATGGGTCAAACTCATGGTTAACCCGAGCCCAAAGTTCATCCCTCATGGGTCAAACACATGGTCGACCCGAACCCAAAGCTCCTCCCTAACGTAGACAGAAAGAGGCTGCAGAAGATCAGCAGCAATGAAATTCTACGGATTATAAAAGGCCAAATCAAGAACTTGTGTACGATACACAGTGCTTCAAATTGTGAATTCAATTCCATTCAGTTCCGATTTACATAGAACAATACTTTTTTCTCTTTAAATTCCCTCCCTGTCACGAGGAGGAAGTCTCCTTGCAGAAGTACAATATGGTTTTGTGTCCCTGTGAGAGTCAGCATTGCTTTCTGATAATACGAGCTGACTCAGCATTGGTGTTGAGCTTGACGTGAGACCGCTTGTGCCCATGTTGTGAGCTCTCTTCTGTCCTCATCACACACAGATAAAGACAAGCCTATTCCAGCTGATGCAGCTGCTGATGTCGTGTTGCAGAGTCAGATGTCCAGCTCAGCAGCTCATGATACTCTGAAAAGCCCCACAGTTACCATTAACCCACACTGAAAACCGCTGCGAACAAGGAGCATCCCTGTCACCCCGGGGCTTTGGGAACTTGGTGGTCAATGGCAGGTTATTGTCGGTCAGCGACCATAAATGAGACAGTGTCAGCATTGTAATGTCGCAACATGGGCAAGTGTAGATGTGTCTAGAGCAGGTAAGTTTAAAGGGAATGGATAGTGTCTTTTTGTATCTATTTTATTAAGTTATCATATTCAGGATACAGAAATATTTTTTTGCTTTGTCCTTCTTTTTCTTCGTACAGCCAGCAGTCGGTAAGCTGTAGGCCTCAATGCCACCTTCCGTGGAGGCTGGATTTACTGCTGTGCTTTGAATAACCTGTGCTGTAAAACAACCTAAAATCTGAAAAAGATAGAGACAAATGATGTAAGCAAACTTGACACTCCTGCCACCAAACCGAATGAAGATCAGAAAGAATTAGTCAGGGCCGGAGTTATTCTCTCCACTGCCCCAAGGCCAGGTTCCTCAATGCGCCCCCCCTGTATGCAGGCCGCATACAAGTGTTCCCGGCGACATCGCCCAGATCACTTGTACAAAACAAGCAGAGGCCTCCCTGCTGTACATTTAGCCTTGCTTGCCCAAAGCAGTGATAAATATAGAAAACAACTACCCGCCTGGTGCCCGGAACTGCATGTCATGAGATAGGAATTCCACACCCCTGCTGCCCCTCTACTCCCTGCTGCCCGAGGCCGGGCCTCGGTTGGCCTTGTGGGAAATCCAGCCCTGTATACAGTACAATCTTCTAGAGGTAAAATGTGAAGGGAAATTACACATGATCAATGCTGATCGCCGCATCACCCACCATTTTTTAACATCATTTTATAACTGACATCTATTTTTTGTGTATTGAAGGAAAAAGACAAGGGATACTTTATTACAAAACTTACCAACGACGTCAGAAGTAGAATTTTATTATCTCCCCACACCGCGGACTCAAAGAACATTGACAGACATCAGGAGCCCCCAGATGGGCCAACACCCTGCCAGCCTTATCTTGGAGAACACATCTGATGTACACGGATTCTGATGTAATGTTACTTAATGATTGGATTGGTATGTAATAATTTGTTTCTATCAATTAAAGTGACATTAAAGGCTAATTATTTTTTCCCTCCCCCCAATGTTAGTGTAAGGACTTACCTTAAATGATGTCTCTTAATCCGATCATCTTCTTCTTTAGTGTAGTTTTCAGCCTTCTCTCCAGCGCTGGGTGCAGGTCTCCGATCCAGCGCTGACTCCTCTGTCCTCCTCTTCTCTGCTGTCCCACGGAGTCTGTGCGGGTGCACGCTGCTCCATAGACTTACCTTGTGTCTCTCCTCGTCTCCCGGCCGAGCATCTGAACTGCACATGCGCCCACCCCAAGATCCTTTGCGGCAGGGAGGGAGGCGCATTGAGGAACCCGGACTTGGGGCAGCAGAGAGAGTGAATCCGACCCTGGGGGTATATGTTTGTAATTAAAAGCGCGGCTTTCGGAGCACCATTACTCTTATCTGGTGGACTAGGAGTAGGTGGATGAGCTGTGGCTGGATGTCAATATATACCAGCACGGTGTTGATATTTGTGAACTGACTGTATGCAAAATGGAAAGTCTCTCCCTGTGGACAGTGTAATTTAATTGAGACGTGAGTGTCCTTGAGTTTAGCAGCAGCTCCTTGTTCCCATGACACTCTCCTACGTAAAAGTCCTTCATCTCTCTAGATGGTACGTTGGGGATTATCAGCGATGAATAGTGTTCCTGCTTTGTATCCATACACAAGGCCTCCAGATAGGGAAGAAAGGACACCCAGAGCCATTTTTTAAACCGATGAGTCATAATTGTGACACTTTAAAGAGCTTACAAGGAAAAATATGACTTTTAAGGTACCAGTACATACAGGTAAGTATAATAATAAAAAGTTTTTTTTTTTATTGCCATGAAAACTTAAAATCACATACTGTAAAAATGAATAAAAAGGATTCAATATATTCAATGCAACTGTCATTTCAAGACATCAATCTTAAACCTCCTTATACTGTGTATTAGGGATGCACTGATACCGATACTAGTATCGATATTGGTGCCGTTACCGAGTATTTGGGCAATTACTCGTACTCGCCCAAATGCTCCGATACCTTTCTTGATACCGGAACTTCCGGTCAGAGGGAGATTTCCTCTGACCGGCAGTGCCGCAAGGGTACATAGAGCCAGGAAGCTGGCTCTGTGCTATTTGGCCGGCTCCATGTTGATTGGCCTGGAAGCCGGCTTTCCAGCCAATCAGTGTTGAGCCGGGCAAACAAATCTTATAATATGACGACACGACCTCCACCCTGATTGCCAGCTCGATGCTGATTGGCTGGGAAGCCGGTTTCCCGGCCAAGCACAATCAGGAGCTGGCCAGACAACATGGAGCCAGCTTCTCGGGCAATCAGATTGCCCGGGAAGCCGGCTCCTTGGCAGCAAAAGCACCGGTATCGGTACTTGGTATCGATGAGTACCAAAAGCAAAGTATCAGTACTCATACTCGATACCGAAAAAATGTGTATATACATCAAAAGAAATATGTGAATGACCAGTCATGCCATAAATTGAGAACAGACCTGCCACTGGTGACCACAGGGGTCATAAAAGGGGGTCGTTGATCACCACCAAGACTTCTGATCTGTCTAGAAAGATGAGGATGTATGTTTGCATTGCCTGGCCAAAAAGAAAAGTCATCACTTGGATTTAGCTGAGCAAATAGGTAAGAGTCTTCCATTGGATCATAACTGCAGTGATTAATATGTTTCAACTGGCAACAAGTTATTGAACCCTAACTGATGCAGTAAGTAGCTTCTCATTTGTTACATAACCATGTCAAAAGACAGATCCTGTGGTCCTGGAAAAGATGCAACTCTGTTTCAGAACGGGTCATATTATTGGTCTGCATCAAGAAAACAACTAAGGAGATTGCTGAAACTACTAACATTGGGTTAGGAACCGTCCAACGCATTATTAAAGGAGAACTATGGGGTCAGGGCTTTTCCCCATAGTTCTCCTTAGGGTAACGGGAGGACACAAACTAGCGTCCTCCCGTTACCCTAAGCTCAGTATACCGCGAGCTACAGCTCGCGGAGTCAACCGTCATATTCGAGTGATAAATGTGGAAGGAAAACCAATCTTAAATGATGGTAATCAGAGATCACGTAAACGTTTTGTGAAATCAAATCGAAAAAAATTTAACAATAGAACTCACGGCTATGTTTAATAGTGAAAGTAAAATAATTTCCCCACGCACAATACGAAGAGAACTCAAGGGATTGGGACTAAACAGCTGTGAAACCTTCAGAGAACCACTTATCAGTGAGGCTAATTGGAAAAAAAGGCTTCAATTTGCTAGGGAGCATAAAGATCTGACTCTGGAGCAATGGAAAAAAGGTCATGTGGTCTAATGCAGGCCTTCTTAAACTTTCTCCACTTTCTCAGACTTTATTGAATAATGGCTGGAGAGAAATGTAATCTTCTTCAAGTTTAGATGGGGGGGGGGATTGTGGACATGCGGCATGGCTATAGTTTACTAGGCAGCATAAAGATTGGGCTCTGGAGCAATGTACAAAGTTTGGATGGGGTAGTGGGGAATTGTGAACATTGCTATTTATAAGTCGGCGTGTCAGAAGCCCCTCCCCCATCTTCAGGCTTATTACTATCTTGATACAATACTAATAAAACCCGAATTATTTTCCCTTATAATGGCCATAATAGATGCACTTAGTTCAATGTAATATAACAATAGCAGTTATTCATTGAGTATAGGTTGAAGGAAGGCTTTGATACGTGCCCGGAGTTCTCCTTTGAGCACTTAGCAAAGAGCACCTTCTCCCACTATTGATTTCTAATATATTCTTCCGCGTCGGCTATATATAGAAACGTCTCCTTCTTGTGCCAGAAAGTGCAGAGTATTTTTGCAGAAAGAAGGTCGATGTCCTGGAACACGCTAAATTATAGATAGAACCCGTCCACCTCAACCGTGAGTGTGCATTCTGCTCGATGAAATGTCAAATCCAGAGGTTCGAGCTCATATCCTCGCAGTGTATACGTGGGGTGACCAAACGCTGCATGTGTTAAAGGGGGACGTGGGAGCAAATTCAGATATATAGACATATGGCATCAAAAACATGCCCCCCCCCCCCCTCAGTTGCTGCACTTTCCTGTCTGTAGGATGGTATAGACAGAAATCGCTGTCTGCGGGTATATGTGTGCTGGCATGCAATCCATCTTCAGGACTCAATACATTCCGCGTGCTACAATCATGCGTTGGTATTGCACTCAGGGCCGTATTTACTCTCTCTGCGGCCCCAAGGCCAGGTTCCTCAATGTGCCACTCTACCCGCCAACCCCCCCCCGCCTCCATGGAGAATAGCAGACCTGCAGGCTGCCTACAAGTGATCTCGGCGACATCACCGGGATCACTTGTACAGAACAAGCGACGGCTTCCCCGCTGTACATTTAGCTCTGCTTGCCCAAAGCAGGGCTACATGTAGTAAAAAAACGACCTGCCCGGCGCCCGGATTTGCATGTCCCGGGCATCGAGAGATAGGAATTCCACACCCCTGCTGCCCCTCTACTCCCTGCTGTCCCATGGCCTGGGCCTTGGTTGGCCTTGTGGGAAATCCGGTCCTGATTGCACTGGACCAAGATGTGCATATGAATGGGTTTCATTTTTGAAGCCTGCTCCCTGTCTTGGGAATCATCGGGGAGCAGTCTGAAGGATATAAAAGGATGAGAGTGCCACAAATCCAGTAAAAGTTTATTGATCGTAACAAGAGAAACAGAAGGTATAGCTGACGCGTTTCGGGACCTCACAATCCCCCTTCACCAGAGACAAAATAGCATAACTTATTGTAAGATTGGATAGATCTAAAACCACAACTAACTGGCCTATAAAAGTATTATTATATTATGTATATACAGTATATATTCCATGCACATGTATACCTGCGTACAGCATATTCTGTCCATACAATCCTAGGGACAGAAAAAAGCAGCAGCTGAGGCTTCCTGGACTCAGGAGTATTGTACGTTGTATGCCGGTGCAGCTGCCTGAATTCACCTGGTGGAATATCATCACACACGCGTGTGATGTCATCACGGAAGCACGGGAAGTCATCACACATGTGCATAATGACGCCATGCGCACTTAACTGCCAGCGGCCATCTTGGTGATGGACACCAAGAGGAGGGAACCTTCATCTGGCAGGATAAGTTATGCTACCGGGTCCCCTCCTCTCTTGTGCAGCTGTCAGGCTCTCGGTCCATCACCGAGTGCCCGACTTTTCAGAGGGGGTGACACCAAAATGACTGTCAGTCATTTTGGTGTCACCCCCTCTGATGATAGTAAAGTATATCACCAGCACACCAAAGTAAAGTCTTCAACAAGCGGTCATTTTATTGATGACCACACATCTCATCATAAAGCAACGTTTCGGGGCCACTCAGGGTCCCTTCATCGGGCATGACGTGATGATGGTCATGCCTGATGAAGGTACCCGAGTGGCCCAGAAACGTTGCTTTATGACGAGATGTGTGGACATCAATAAAATGACCCCTCGTTGAAGATTTTACTTTGGTGTGCTGGTGATATACTTTACTACTTGGATTTGAAGTGGCGCCATCCACTATCACTGCAGCACCCACTTTAAAATGGACATACCAGTAAGGAGTGTGGTGGTAACCTCTTTGGAACCCCTTCTGATGGTGTCACCTGGTGCAGGCCACACCCCCCCCCTCCTTGCACCCCCCTTGGGACACCACTAATGACTATGCACATGCATTTGCGCCCATCAGGGCCGTCTTTAACAAGGGGCAAAAGGGGCAGTTGCCCTGGGCCCAGTCATTGTTGTGGGGCCCAAATCAACTGCCCCTTGAGCCTGTAAAAGATACACACATGGCACCATTCCGTTTACTGTGTGATTGGCATCGCAGAGCATCTCCGTCCCTGCTGTACCCCGCATAGCGTGACTGAGTGACGTCTCACGCGGCATCGCGTCTTCCTCTGACGTCTCCTCCTATCTGCTCTGCTCTTTATTTGGGGGGATGTTGAGGTGGAGATTGAAATTTCATGGTGGAGGTGGAAGGGTAGGGGGCGCGGCATTGTGGTTAGGGGTGGGGGGGCCCATGAAAATGTTTGCCGAGGGTCCAAACAATATTAAAGACGGTCCTGGCGCCCATGTGTATGAGCCCTAAATGAAGCTTCCACTGGTTCCTGCGCAGGTAATTATTATTAGAAAATTACTTACTCCACATTAACTCCTCGCCGTACAGCTGTGACTAATATAATGGGTTCACATTGTTGTTGTTTTGCTACAAAGTTTATAATAATACGCCGAATCCTCCGACAAGTCATCATAACCCATAAAGATCAGTTGGAGGAATACAAACAGCCATTGACTAGGAATTAGTCACCAATTGGTCAACCTTCCTCCTCCCTGGTGAGGACAGAAACTTTTATGGATGTTTATTTGCATCTTGTGCACGGCAGGCTGTAAAAGGCTTTGTGATCTGCATAGTAATCCTTTTATGCTTCGCACAGGTAAAAGAAAAAAGACTTCCTTGCTGGAGGAATTATATTAGCGGTGATGACTGTTTGTTTATTTAACATGCCGTCACGTGTTCTTATGTCATCATGCATCTTCTATGTTTCCCAAGTCCTGCTCATCTATGTTGAGGCGTTTTTTTGTCTCTCATGGGTCCCACGGGCCCCACGGGCCCCACGGATGCAAATACAGGCAAATGGCCATACAGTGGAATATAGTATCACTTTATAGTATCAGAGAATAGTATCAGTTACTAGGTCCACAGTCATGAATGAACAGGAAGTGATGTAGAGCACTTCTTGTTCATTCATAACTTGGGACATACTATGTCCTCAGTTATTTACAAACACTCAGTGATCCATCCTGACTGCCCTGCCTGTCACAGGAGGCTGAGCTCTCCTCCCGCACTGCCTTGCTCGGTATCTTGACAGCTTCTCTCCTCCCCGCACAGCCCCACTCGGCCTCCTGACAGCTTCTCTCCTCCCTGCACAGCCCCATTCAGCATCATGACAGCTTCTCTCCTCCCCGAACAGCCCCACTAGGCTTTCTGACAGCTTCTCTCCTCCCCGAACAGCCCCACTAGGCTTTCTGACAGCTTCTCTCCTCCCCGAACAGCCCCACTAGGCTTTCTGACAGCTTCTCTCCTCCCCGAACAGCCCCACTAGGCTTTCTGACAGAACCTCTCTTCCCCGCACTTCCCCGCTTGGCCTCCTGACAGCTTCTCTCTTCCCCTCACAGCCCCACTCGGCCTCATGACAGCTTCTCTCCTCCCCGCACAGCCCCACTCGGCCTTCTGACAGCTTCCCTCCTCCCCGCACAACCCCACTCAGTCTTTTGACAGCTTCTCTCCTCCCTGCACAGCCCCACTCGGCCTTCTGACAGCTTCTCTCCTCCCCGCACAGCCTCACTAGGCCTCCTGACAGCAGCACCTCTCTTCCCCACACCACCCTGCTCAGCCTCCTGATAGCTTCTCTCAAACAAGTAATTAAACGCATCTGTTGAGGTGGCACGGCTCTGGGAACGCACGGCCGGCCTTTGCTGTGTCGGCGGCAGTTGGGTATCTGCACATCAGAGGGAAAACAGAGTGTTGTGTTTCTGCTACACTAGGAGGTGAGAGTGACACATGAACATATAATGGGATCTTGTTCTGCAGTCAGTGCACTTTGATATCACAGCCAAGTTTTAT
>NW_017306278.1:3904561-3910200 GCF_000935625.1 Nanorana parkeri
CCCCCCCCCCCCCCGAAGGCGCACTTTATCCTTTGCAAGTGTTCCCCATTTCAATGCATACATCATTCAGAGACAAGAAAATGTCTGAGAGACACAATCACCTGCTGCTTAGTGTCTACCATCTTCTTAAAGGAGAACTCTAGTTTCTGCATCTCTTATTTAAACGACTTGTTCTGCACATTGAAAACAAGAATGAGCATTTGCTGCAATATTTAAACCCATCTCTGGGTAAACCAAAATAATATCCATGCAGTGGGGCTACCACGGCACTGAAAGGGCTAAGTGCTTGTTTATCCCTAGGGGACTGGTGTAAATAACTTTTTACCTGATCCCCACTCCCCCTAGTCATCAGCGCTCTCCTCTCTCTGCTTGGGCTGGTTGGAATGTCCCTCAACATCCTCTCGTCTAATGTAGGTCCTTGGACCACCGGACCGGTCTATCAGCCTAGAGGATAGCAGGGCTGAGGTAGGTAACAGCTTTTTCCTGCACCCTAGTTATAAACCAGCACTTAAAGGAGTATTATGAGGCGAGTGATTTTCACTCACCTCGTAGTTCTAGCCGACCTGTGACAATGAGACTGTCACAGGTCGGCTCAGTAGATCGAGAAGTGAGCGAACACCTACCGGCGTTCGCTCACCTCTCGATCCTGTCATGATCCTGTCATCCCCGCTCCGATCCGCCAGCGCTGATTGGCAGGTCATCTACGTCGGGATCCGCTCCGGCTGCGGCGTCTCAGTATACCGTGAGCTGTAGCTCGCGGTATACTGAGCTTAGGGTGACGGGAGGACGCTAGTTTGTGTCCTCCGTTACCCTAAGGAGAACTATGGGGAAAAGCCATAACCCCATAGTTCTCCTTTAACCTGTGGGATGCGGGGGTAGCTCCACTGCAAGGATAGATTTTTGGTTCACCCGAAGATGGATCATAAGCTGGCCATACGCCAGTAGAATTTTGTTAAATAAAATAGTTTTCAGAAAATTGGTTCAATTTTCTAAGAATGAATGGCGTCAAATTGATGGTTGTTGACCATAGCAAGAAAAAAATGGTAGGAGCAGGATGAAAATATTCTCTCGAAGAAGAAAATTCTGACAGTGAATTTGGTTTTCAACCAAGTCAGCTTCCATATTTCCTCTGTCACAGGTCCTCTTTAAAAGCGGGCACCTCTAGGTCCTGGCATG
This sequence comes from Nanorana parkeri, assembly GCF_000935625.1. Classification (NCBI taxonomy): domain Eukaryota; kingdom Metazoa; phylum Chordata; class Amphibia; order Anura; family Dicroglossidae; genus Nanorana; species Nanorana parkeri. Next base: position 3,905,738 of record NW_017306278.1, read on the forward strand.
TAGCTTTTGTTTCTTTAGAGTCCCGATGGCTCTGCAGGTAAGAGCGCTGGCACACCTCGTTCTGTACCCATCAGTGCAGTACGCTGTGACCTTCTGAACAATAGAGAAGCTCACACATTGCAGAGGGGGAGTGCCGGGATATCAGCTTTGAGAAAGACAGCCAACATTTGCATAGAGAATCAGGGGATCTCAGGACAAGACCCCCCAATGAACGAAAGTGTAGACTATATGGCCAAACGTTTGTGGACATCTGACTATTACACCTACTATATGGTCAGAATGATGTGGACACTTCTCCGAATGATGGAGTTCAGGTGTCTCCAGTAAAGGGTCCTGTTAATGTTACATCATACACAGACATTTTGCACTATTGAGCTCTTCCAGCTTTGTGGTAACAGTTTGGAAGGCTCTTTTCTGTTCCACCATGACTGTCTCCCGTGTGCAATGCAAAGCCGGCTCCATAAAGACATGGTTTGACCAGTCTGGTGTGGCGGAACATGAGTGGAAAACCCTGACCTTCATCCCAACCGCCAACATCAGTACCCAACCTCACAAATGGCCATAAATTCCCCCGGGCATCCATCAAAATCATGTGGAAAGCCTTCCTAGTAGAGTGGAGTCTGTTATAACCTCGAATAGAGAGGACCATCTCTGTATTGATGGCCATGGTTTTGGATTGGGATGTCCAATAAGCTCATATAGATGTGATGGTCAGGTGCTCACATTCTTTGGACCATATAGTGTATGTGCCTTGAGAATCCTGATTGGTAAGATGTCACCTTTATACCATTCACTAAAGATAACAGCATCTGAGGAAAGCAAAGCCTCAGCAAGGTCACAGCTCTGTGTCCTTGTTCACATACATTGCGTTAAACACAGATCTCTGCAGTGGCAGTAAATGTCACAATCTTGATATATGTAATCCATAGCAGCACCAAGGTAAAAAGCTGAATCGGAGGCTGCAGAATGGTTTACAGTTACACTGAAGGACATTGGCGGCCTGTGTACCCGAAGTGTGATGATCCTAGGGTCATTAGTGGCCTGTGTACGTAAGGTGTGATGGTCCTAGGGTCATTGATGGCCTGTGTACCAGAAGTGTGATGATCCTAGGGTCATTGGTGGCCTGTGTACCAGAAGTGTGATGATCCTAGGGTCATTGGTGGCCTGTGTATCCAAGGTGTGATGATCCGAGGGTCATTGATGGCCCGCGTACCCGAAGTGAGATGGTCCTAGGGTCATTGGTGGCCTGTGTACCCGAGGAGAGGTGGTCCTAGGGTCATTGGTGGCCTGTGTATCCAAGGTGTGATGATCCGAGGGTCATTGATGGCCCGCGTACCCGAAGCGAGATGGTCCTAGGGTCATTGGTGGCCTGTGTACCCGAGGAGAGGTGGTCCTAGGGTCATTGGTGGCCTGTGTACCCAAGGCGGCATAGTCCGAAGGTCATTGATGGCCTGTGTACCCGAAGTGAGATGGGCCCAGGGTCATTGGTGGCCTGTATACCCGAGGTGTGATGGTCCTATGGTCTTTGATGGGCTGTGTACCCAAGGTGTGATGGTCCTAGGGTCATTGGTGGGCTGTGTACCCGAGGTGTAACGGTCCTAGAGTCACTGGTGGGTTGTGTACCCAAGGTGGAATGGTCCTAGCCCAGATAGCAAGCAATAGAGCTGCAAGTTTGAAAATGACTTGCTAAACTATTGCAGACTTGCCGAGCTTCACAATTTTGTTGCACAATTACAGCGAGTCCGCATTGCAAGTCTCCAGACCAGCGAGCTTGCAGAGCTCTTGCTAAGACCTGCAGGACTCTTGCTGTAGACTTGCCAAGCAAATTTGCTACAAATTCAAAAAGTGTCGCCTAGAACTTGTGCTGCGAGTGTTCTGCACGTCTACAACCTGCCAGGAATGTGTGCAAAAAGTTAACAAGAATTACAATTTAACCCTGACACAAGTTTATGGCAAGTTATCCTTGCTATCTGGGTGGGTCTTTGGTGGCCTGTGTACATGAGATGTGATGGTCCTAGGGTCATTGTTGGCCTGTGTACCCGAAGTGTGATGGTCCTAGGGTCATTGGTGGCCTGTGTACCCGAGGAGAGATGGTCCTAGGGTCATTAGTGGTTTGTGTACTCAAGGTGTTATGATCCGAGGGTCATTGATGGCCTGTGTACCCGAAGTGGGATGGTCCTAGGGTCATTGGTGGCCTGTGTACCCGAGGAGAGATGGTCCTAGGGTCATTAGTGGTCTGTGTACTCAAGGTGTGATAGTCCTGGGGTTATTGTTGGCCTGTGTACCCGAGGGGTGATGGCCACCTCAATGGGAGATGGACACGGATAGCGTAGGATACAGTAATTATTGTGCTGCAGAGGTCACTTTTGCATTTGGAATTTGTATTTGTAAAATTCGGCACTCCAGCTGTGGTGAGACTACAAATCCCACCATGCATATGCCTCTGGAAGTCAAGCCTGTGGCTGTCAGAGTCTTGCAATGTATCATGGGACATGTAGTTCCGTAACAGCTGGCCTGCCAAGGCTGCCTTCCCCCGCTATTGATTGATTTCAGCATTTCCCGATTCTCATCACTCTCTCTGTCTCCCTGATTGGACTGTACACTGTTGCTGCAATGAGCAGACTGCCGGGAGCTGCCCTCGTTGCACAGACGGCCGTGCCAGATGCTAGCCAGCTGCCTGCACCGAGCCCCGGACCAGCAGGGGTTAACTTGCCTGCAGCTGGGGACCCGAGACAAAGAGCAGCCACAGGCCCCGCCCACCCACTGACATCTAGCCCCGCCCCGGCCCGACGTCAGAGCATTCTGCAAGAGAATACAATAACAGACACAGCCGTGATCACACCGATACACTGACCGCTGATCCGGAGGGATCCCGGGGCTGGGATCGACTAGGAGAGGGGATCCAGCACTGCAGACATGGTGTCACCCGTCACTGTGGTGAGTGAGCCCAGAGGGAAAGTGGGGGCAGGATACCCAGAGAGGGGGATGATGGGGGGCATCTATCAGGTGCCCTCTTTTTGTGATACATTGTTATTATTATTATTATACAGGATTTATATAGCGCCAACAGTTTGCGCCGCAGCGATTCTGAGCTGCATCATCTACTGTATATTGACCATGCTTCATCATACATTGTATACAGAGCAGAGAATGCTGGGATCAGAGTGATACATTGTATACAGAGCAGAGACTGCAGAGCTCAGAGTGATACATTGTATACAGAGCAGAGAATGCTGGGATCAGAGTGATACATTGTATACAGAGCAGAGACTGCAGAGCTCAGAGTGATACATTGTATGCAGAGCACAGACTGCAGAGCTCAGAGTGATACATTGTATGCAGAGCAGAGAATGCTGGGATCAGAGTGATACATTGTATACAGAGCAGAGACTGCAGAGCTCAGAGTGATACATTGTATACAGAGCAGAGACTGCAGAGCTTAATGTGATACATTGTATACAGAGTAGAGACTGCAGAGCTTAATGTGATACATTGTATACAGATCACAGACTGCAGAGCTTTATTGAAATACATTGTATACAGAGTAGAGACTGCAGAGCTCAGAGTGATACATTGTGTACAGAGTAGAGACTGCAGAGCTTAATGTGATGCATTGTATACAGAGCAGAGACGGCAGAGCTCATTGTCATACATTGTATACAGAGCAGTGACTGCAGAGCTCATTGTGATACTTGTATACAGAGCAGAGACTGCAGAGCTCAGAGTGATACATTGTATGCAGAGCACAGACTGCAGAGCTCAGAGTGATACATTGTATGCAGAGCAGAGAATGCTGGGATCAGAGTGATACATTGTATACAGAGCAGAGACTGCAGAGCTCAGAGTGATACATTGTATACAGAGCAGAGACTGCAGAACTCAGAGTGATATATTGTATACAGAGCAGAGACTGCAGAACTGAGTGATACATTGTATACAGAGCCGAGACTGCAGAATTCAGAGTGATACATTGTACACAGTGCAGAGACTGCATAGCTCAGAGTGATACATTGTATACAGAGCAGAGACTGCAGAGCTCAGAGTGATACATTGTATACAGAGCAGAGACTGCAGAGCTCAGAGTGATACATTGTATACAAAGCAGAGACTGCAGAGCTCAGAGTGATACATTGTATACAGAGCAGAGACTGCTGAGCTCAGAGTGATACGTTGTATACAGAGCAGAGACTGTAGAGCTCAGAGTGATACATTGTATACAGAGCAGAGACTGCAGAGCTGAGTGTGATGCATTGTATACAGAGCAGAGACTGCAGAGCTCAGAGTGATACATTGTATAGAGAGCAGAGACTGCAGAGCTCAGACACATTGTATCTTTTATGTAAATATAGTATTCCGGTCAGTGTCTGCTGTATTTCCTATGTATCTGTGTACAGTGTGACACCTTCTAATATTCACCCAACATTCACTTCATGACATATATGTTCTAACAACTATCTACCTAT
>NW_017306278.1:3910332-3936288 GCF_000935625.1 Nanorana parkeri
TTTTATATACAATGTTATACAATAAAGCTGACTTGCAGAATTTGCACCAGAACCATCGGTATCCCTGCGTCGATTCTGATGTGCTCTGTGTATGGTGGAGGGATCATGGTCTCCTCTGCTCCATGTCTTGTAGGTCTGTGGTGCAGATCTCTGTATCTTCTCCTCATCAGGGGTTTTGTTTTGAACTTAAATAGAATCCGTTCTGCAGTCTTCTCCTTGGCGTCCATTATGGAGATGTGCCCATCTATCACCTGGGGGGCCGCAGGAGCTCTCTGGATGATAATGTGCTGAACACACTGGAATGAATCGAGCTGAGATAGAGAGATAGAAGAATTCCAGCCAATCAGGTTTTAATATTTCATATAAAATAAGGAATGCGGTTGCTATGGGTGACATCACACTTTTTTGGGTGCTTTGCTCAATGAATGTGACCTGTATCTATATAGTGGAATGGTCATTATGCTCCTTCTGTGTATCTCAGTCCACACATGCTGCCCCCCAAACCTGCTTCTCCTGTCCAGTAATAAATGAAGTGTTTATTTAGGGCACTTTACTTAGTTTTGGGGTGGATTGTATTTAGGGTTTTTTTTTTATTTTTTGGGGGTGCAATTTAAAGCATCTTAGGTAATTTGTTAGGGGGAAGGGAGAGGTATTTAAAATGTTTTGTTTTACCTTTTCTTTTCACTGGTTTTTTTTTGTAAAAAAAATAAGCTTATGAGGTTCCATTTTTTGGAACATGTCCAGGATACTTGGAAGGAGCTTGCCTAACCCCCAGAAGCCATCTAAAACACATTGCACCATTAAAAGCCACCAAAAAACATTAGTTGCCTCATTGGCTCCAAATAATTTCCCAAAAGGGCGCACGTTTCTTCCGAAATCTCCAGATTTTCACTGAAATTTTAGAGAAATGCAAACCTTCAATGTTTCTGGTGAAACTGAGCGTAATATAATAAAGTCTCTCCATAGATTTATCATTGATACATTGAAGGGAATTTATCAAAACTGGAGCAGACAGAATGTTGAGCAGCTGTGCATGGCAACCAATCAGCTTCTCTCTTTCAGTTTCAAAGCTTAACTGAACAAAGTGAATAGAGAAGCTGATTGGTTGCCATGCACAGCTGGTCCACTTTCTGTCAGTTTTGATAAATCCCCCTCAATGTATAACGTCCTGTTCGCGGAATGCGTTTTGCAGCGGCATAGAAGGTGCACGCTGTTATTCACCCCAAGGAAGACCATTTAAAAAAATGAGGCCCCTGCTGTACTTCCTGTCCATTAACCCGCGACCGCACAAATCATAGCGCACAAAACACAGGTAACAAGTGATTTTGCGCACCTTATGGTAAAAAAGTGTACTTATTCTGCAAAAAAATAAAGGCAGTGTAAGAAAGCGAAGGCTATGCCTGCGACGGTGCAAGGTATAGGCGCCGTAATGCAAAAGACGCAAACGCATCTAAAGACGGCGTTGCATGCATGCGCAGGGCCATCATACAGCGATGAGCAATCGCACTAACTCCAGCTGTTGTGGAACTACAAGTCCCAACGTGCCCGACAAAGCCCTGGCTGAGCTGTTGTGGTACTACAAGTCCCAACATGCCCGACAAAGCCCTGGCTGAGCTGTTGTGGAACTACAAGTCCCAATGTGCCCGACAAAGCCCTGGCTGAGCTGTTGTGGAACTACAAGTCCCAACATGCCCGACAAAGCCCTGGTTGAGCTGTTGTGGTACTACAAGTCCCAACGTGCCCGATACTGCCCTGGTTGAGCTGTTGTGGTACTACAAGTCCCAACGTGCCCGATACAGCCCTGGTTGAGCTGTTGTGGAACTACAAGTCTCAATGTGCCTGACAAAGCACTGGCTGACTTTGCACACTCTTTGCCTGATGGAGCATGCTGAGACTTGTAGTTCCACACCACCTGTTGATCTGCTACAGATAAGCCTGGCTCTGGTCTTTGTGCTCAGCTGCATTGGTGATAGGCTGGGAGTTTGACGCGTCTCGGCAGGTCGCAGGCTGTTGAGCAATCCTTGTGTCACAGCAGGATGAAAACACAGAGCACGTGATGATGTGTTTGTGTTGAGTATGACCCCCCTCCCACTGCCCCCCTACTTTCCCTTCCCCTGCAGTGACCCAGAGACCCTCTCCTTCCCCTTAACCCCCCCCAGTGCACCCCAACTGCCACTGCACAGCTCTGATCTTTAACCCTTGCTGGTTAAGAGGCAATGCAGAACATGGAAATGCTAGACTTGACTCCTCCCCCTCCAGGCAGTGACACGGTTAAATGCTGATAGTGCTACAGGCTGGATTCAGCTTTCACAACAAGGTTCATGTATTGAGGTATTACTCACCGCACAGCGATGCCACCCAAACACAATCGGCCGCCTTCCAGCTGCTGCAACGCTGTGTGTTGCACAATGCGTCTGAAAGGCTCGCCTGTCTGATGATTGCTCCTGTTTGTGCAGCACAACACACAGCCAGATACCAACTGTAACCTCAGCCATAGAATTCCACTCAATGTAGGATATGAATCGCGCTTAAAGGACCACTGGGCCAAAATTAGACGCAGCGTGTGACTTAAAGCTGAGCCCCGGGAACATAAATATATATATATATATATTCCTCTATAGCCACAAAGGATTTAAATCCACATTGTGTGCACCAAATGCCTTTGCAATCCAATTAGAAGAGACATCATCCCTGTGCTGTACATAGCCTGTGCACAGAGCAGAGCTGTGGGAGGGACCCAGCAGGCCCCCTCCCACTACAGGTTGCCTGGAGAGGGGGCGGAGACAAGACCTGTCACCCTGCACAAGAAGAAAGAGCAGCAGTGACCGGTCTTTATTCCAGGAGGGGGCGGAGACAAGACCAGTCACCCTGCACAAGGAGAGAGAGAGCAGCAGTGACCGGTCTTTATTACAGGAGGGGGCGGAGACCAGACCAGTCACCCTGCGCAAGGAGAGAGAGAGAGCAGCAGTGAGCGGCCTTTATTACAGGCGGGGGAGGAGACAAGACCAGTCACCCTGCGCAAGGAGAGAGAGAGCAGCAGTGAGTGGCCTTTATTACAACATTCCCAACTGTGTTCCCCTTCCTCTGACCCCCGACATTAGTACTATATACAGTAGTGAGCTACGGTTCAGCGAGAAGGACCCGGCATCCCTTGGCTATACCCTACACTGCAAGTAATATATCCTTGGTGATACTACTAATACTACCTATTAGGGGCGTCCCGAGGCCGGGTGTCACCCGGAACGGAGACAGGGTGACACCTCGCAGTGACGTCATCGGGCACGCGCGGTCATCTAATTGACGCCTGCCGGTGGCCATCTTGGTGATGGACGCAGGCAGAGAGAGGGGACGTTCACCCGGCGGGATGAGGTATGCCGCCGGGTCCCCTACTCTCAGTCAGTCATTTTGACGTCAACCCTCCAATGATGTCACCAGAGTGCGGGCCCCACCCCCCCTTGTGCCGCCACTGCTACCTATTAGGGATGCACCGATACCAGTTTTTCGGTATTGAGTACGAGTACCGACATTTATATTCCAGCACTCGCCGATACCGAGCACTGATAATGGTACTTCCGCTAGCATGGAACCAGCTTCCCTGGCAATCAAGAAGCCAGGTGGTAGATAATAACCTGATGCCCGGCTTCTTGATTGCCCGGGAAGCTGGCTCCACGTTGTTTGGCCAGCTCGATGCTTATTGGCCAGGAATCCGGCATCCCAGCCAATCAGCATCAAACCGCCCAAAAAGCATGCAGCAGGGTTCCAGGCAAATCAGTAAGCTAATCGGCAAGTAATTACCCACCGCCCAGGCTTCCCGATTGGCCGGGAAGTTGACTCCATTGTCCCTCCCAGCCACTGCGGGTCAGAGGAAATCTCCCTCCAGTATTGGTGCATTCCTGCTACCTATCATGTTTATGCCCTGAACCCCCGAAACGCGTTGGTTTATTGAACCAATGATTTATGAACCAATGCTATTATTACATGTTTTTGGGCTCTCATACGATCTTGTTTGGCGCTCTCATTGTACTTTATATATGGATTCTCTTGTATGTGGGACATCCCGTTTTGGTTGAGAGTATCCTCACCGGAGCCATTGTTCTTTATCACATTCTGACCGATCTTCTAAATATTTGAATCCAGCGCCTTGCCTGTACTTGTTCCACATCCTCCTCCCGACAGAGTTTAAAGCCAACTTTGTCCTCATACATGTATCTGCACATGTATGTATCAAAAACCTCAATTCTAGAACAGATTAATGAGGACTTTATAGTGACATTAAACCCTCAGATTTTTTAACATAAACCAATATTGTAATGTGCGCCTTACTGTAATCCATGGTAGTTTCCCTTCTCTTTGCTGCTCTTCCTTTTAAATCCTCATGTCTTCTCATGCTTGGGGAGAACTTCCCTTTGCAGCTCAGGGCCTCTTCCTGTAGTGCTGGCTCAGGTTGTGAACCTGCACACAGACACCATGTAGCCATTTCAGAGACAAGGCAGTTCTCCCCCAGCATGAGAAGAGAGAAGGATTTAAAAGGAAGAGCAGCAAAGAGAAGGGAAACTACCATGGATTACAGTAAGGCGCACATTACAATATTGGTTTATGTTAAAAAATTTGAGGGTTTAATGTCACTTTAATGGCTGACGAGCTGGATTGATTGCTGGGGAATGATTGCATTGTCCAGTGTATTGCCCCGCCCCCTACCAAAATGATCGTGTCCAGGGGCGATCACCTGTCCCCAACCTCCATATGCGATCACATGTGAATAGCTGCTGTCAGCCTCTCCTTGCTTGGTACAGATTGATCTCCCGCAACTGTCCGCAGCCGCCTGTCATCCCAGTCGCAGGAATTTGCTGGATTCCTCCTACTGTCAGAGGTGTGAATGAGATTTTACATATTACGTAGCATGCTACATCTATCATTAAAAAATGTCTGATGGTGGATTTTAGGAACACAGTCAGTACAGTCTGGAGGGGTGAAAAGAATGTTGGAGTTCTCCTTTAATCCCGTCCTCACAATGGCCTATATTACATTGGGGGGTAGATGACAATAAAGCGGCGAGTGCTCGTGACACAGATTCTTGGGAGCCAGTCTTCCGGGTCTTTCCTTTCTTCTCTTCTCCCTGAAGCTTTTATCTTCCTGCTGCATTGAATGGGAGCAAAGGAAGAAGAGAAAGCAGAGATAAATGGTTGTATTATATGACCCAGCTGAGTGACCAGCTGTATGTGGATTCTCTAAGACAAAAAGGTTTAATGTTAATCTGTGCTGAGAGTCCGTGATACTGCAGGAGCTTACCTGAGACTGCAAGGGGTTACTGGTCTCACAGGTGCTCAGGGTGCTCTGGAGTCACATGAAGAAGTGGGATGCTCTGGGGTCACTGGGTGAGACAAGATGCTATGGGGTCACTGGGTGAGACTGAATGCTATGGGGTCACTGGGTGAGACTGGATGCTATGGGGTCACTGGGTGAGACAGGATGCTATGGGGTCACTGGGTGAGACAGCATGCTATGGGGTCACTGGGTGAGACAGGATGCTATGGGGTCACTGGGTGAGACAGGATGCTGTGGGGCCACTGGGTGAGACAGGATGCTATGGGGCCACTAGGTGAGACAGGATGCTATGGGGTCACTGGGTGAGATAGCATGCTATGGGGCCACTAGGTGAGACAGGATGCTATGGGGTCACTGGGTGACACAAGATGCTATAAGGTCACTGGGTGAGACAGGATGCTATGGGGCCACTGGGGTGAGACAGGATGCTATGGGGTCACTGGGTGAGACAGGATGCTCCGGGGTCACTGGGTGAGACAGGATGCTGTGGGGGCCACTGGGTGAGACAGGATGCTATGGGGCCACTAGGTGAGACAGGATGCTATGGGGTCACTGGGTGAGACACGATGCTATGGGGCCACTAGGTGAGACTGGATGCTATGGGGTCACTGGGTGAGATAGCATGCTATGGGGCCACTAGGTGAGACAGGATGCTATGGGGTCACTGGGTGACGCAAGATGCTATAAGGTCACTGGGTGATGCAGAATGCTATGGGGTCACTGGGTGACGCAGGATGTTATGAGGTTACTGGGTGACACATGAGGTTCTGGAGGCACAGGAGTGCAGGGGGTCACTCAAGGCACTAGATTGCAGGGGGTCACTGAAGTACACAAGGGAAGTGAGGTCACTGGAGGCACAAGAGCATTAGGGTCACTGGGGCCACCGGAGTGCACATGAGTGCTGGCGCCCCTGAAGACAACGGGGTCACTGGAGTGCATAGGAGCTCTGGGGGTTACTGGAGACAGTGGCGCCAAGGGAATAAACAGAAGTTTTGGAGTCATGGAGTGCACAGGAGCTTTGGAGTCACTGGACACACTGAGGTCACTGGGGTGCACAGTAGCGCTGGGGTTGCTGGAGACACTGAGGTCACTGGGGTGCACAGGAGCGCTGGGCTTGCTGGAGACACTGAGGTCACTGGAGTGCACAGGAGCTCTGGGGTTGCTGGAGATACTGAGGTCACTAGGGTGCACAGGAGCTGGGGTTGCTGAAGACACTGAGGTCACTGGGGTGCACAGGAGCGCTGGGGTTGTGGGACTGGGGTGCACAGGAGCGCTGGGCTTGCTGGAGACACTGAGGTCACTGGAGTGCACAGGAGCTCTGGGGTTGCTGGAGATACTGAGGTCACTAGGGTGCACAGGAGCTGGGGTTGCTGAAGACACTGAGGTCACTGGGGTGCACAGGAGCGCTGGGATTGCTGGAGACACTGAGGTCACTGGGGTGCACAGGAGCGCTGGGGTTGCTGGAGACACTGAGGTCACTGGAGTGCACAGGAGCTGGGGTTGCTGGAGACACTGAGGTCACTGGGGTGCACAGGAGCGCTGGGATTGCTGGAGACACTGAGGTCACTGGAGTGCACAGGAGCTCTGGGGTTGCTGGAGACACTGAGGTCACTGGAGTGCACAGGAGCTCTGGGGTTGCTGGAGACACTGAGGTCACTGGAGTGCACAGGAGCTCTGGGGTTGCTGGAGACACTGAGGTCACTGGAGTGCACAGGAGCTCTGGGGTTGCTGGAGACACTGAGGTCACTGGAGTGCACAGGAGCTCTGGGGTTGCTGGAGACACTGAGGTCACTGGAGTGCACAGGAGCTCTGGGGTTGCTGGAGACACTGAGGTCACTGGAGTGCACAGGAGCTCTGGGGTTGCTGGAGACACTGAGGTCACTGGAGTGCACAGGAGCTCTGGGGTTGCTGGAGACACTGAGGTCACTGGAGTGCACAGGAGCTCTGGGGTTGCTGGAGACACTGAGGTCACTGGAGTGCACAGGAGCTCTGGGGTTGCTGGAGACACTGAGGTCACTGGGGTGCACAGGAGCGCTGGGGTTGCTGCAGCCTCAGCGTTAGTATTAATATCTGTATATGGTTTCCTGTGGTATTCGCAACAAATTTTTGTAAACTCATCTGATAATACCGAAAATTCGGATTTCGGCCGCATCCGAAACTTGGACGTATTGAATGTCGTATCCGAATCCCGAAATAACGAAATATCCAAACCAAATTTTTCCGCAGCTTACACGTCTAATGTGAGGTTCTCTCTGAAATCTGTCCAAAGGTATTGAACAGAATTCAGATGAATTATAGTCATTTGAGCAATCTTTTGCCTTTACAACAACCTCACCCCCTGGCTTCTCTCATTGCCTGGAAATGCTCATCAACATTCTTCTAGCTCTTCTTGTAGCCTATCCGACGATGACAGGTACACTTTAAACTGATGGAGTGGTTTGCTGTGGTTTATGATCTAATTTCCCAACTGGGCATCGGATGCCGGTCAGGGAGCTTATCCTGCACACCGCTCCACTTATCTCCCATGCAACTGGCACCAGGAGACGGGAGGGTAAGCCGAGAAGCTGTCTGCTCCCTGTGCCAATATTAATTTCTCCGGATCAGAGCGACTGCTGAACGCTGCATTAGAGTAAATGAATATTTGTGTGCCATGCGTGGGGCTCTCCTGTGCGTTAATTCCTCTCCCTGTGATTAAAGTACACTGTACATGTTTATAAATGATTGCCGTGTTTAAATAACGGATGATCTGTGACTTCCTATAATATGAACAGGGATTAAACTCTGTGTCCTTGATGGTATCACGTGGCTCAGGTGCATTTGCGTGCGGGGGTGTGTGTGTGTGTGTGTGAGGGGACGATGTAGCTCTACTGTAATTAAAGATGAGATTTTTAAATTGACCTTTTATTTATGTAACATCTAAAAAAAAAAAAACTGGAGGCGCTTATGAGATTTGTCTGCTGCCAACAGGAAGATGAGCTGATATTTCGGGGAGATATTTTCCTGAATAACGTTGACTTCCTGTTCAGTAATCCAACAAACAATTCCAATGAGAATATTTGCGCTGCCGTATAATGTGGAAAAGTATTAAATAAAGTGCCAAAAAGGATCAAAAGTATCAAACAAAGAATTAGAATCCAACAAAATGATGATACAAATTGCACCGGGAACAGCGAACTGTGTGAGGCAACCTCTGCACAACGCTCATATATCCTAAAAACGATGAAGGCGAACCTAAACCCAAAGCCAAACATGTAATACAGGGTTAGGCACCCTTGCCACTCCAGCTGTGCCGAAACTACAAATGCCATTCCTCTGCCAATGGGAGTCATGCCTGTGGCTGTCAAAGTCTTGCAGTGCCTCATGGGGCTTGTAGTTGAACAGTTGGGGTGCCGAGGTTGCCCACCTCACCCCTGGTGTCCTGAACTTTTTTTTTTTTGCATATCATTAGATGTGGTGGCTGCATTCGTTTTCTTTTTAATTGTTTTTTTTTACCTGGCGATCCTGTGAATAAAACACTTGCTGCCTCTAGGTGGTTACGTTCACTCCTCCACTGTATCTATGGAAGGGGCCATAGTTGGCACCCAATTTGGACTTCAGACATGTCTTTGGCTTTGTTTAGACGGGCGGCAGAGGAGCAGAAAATGGTGAACGATCTGTGGTCTTACCAGAGTGCCACCTGCCAAATGCAATCACATTGGCGATTGGGACCTCATTAGAATGGGCCTCGTTTTGACGGGTAGCTGAGGAGCAGTAACAAGAGGCGACCTGCCACATTTTTACTGTGGTGCTGCCGGCCAAATGCGACCATAGAGGTGAATGGGACCTGTTTTAGATGGGCCTAGTTTGGGAGGGTAGCTAAGGGGCCATTAGCTGTCAGTCATGGCTCCCAGCAGGGATTCTCCCCTCCCTGCTCCGATCCGCCAGCGCTGACTGGAGGAACGGACAGGGGAGGGGTCGGGTACAGCTGGCTCTGCCTCTAGATAGGCAGAGACAGCTGTCACTCACTCAGCTGGGTGGATCTCGACAGCATTGTCGGGATCCGTCCCGGCTGCGGCGGTCTCAGTATTCCGCGAGCTGTAGCCCATTATATACTGAGCTTTGGGTGACGGGAGGACGCTAGTATATGTCCTCCTGTGACCCTTAAGAGAACTATGGGGAAAAACACTGACCCTATAGTTCTCTTTTAACTTACATCCAGTTCATTGGACTCATCCCATGTATGCTGATTTGCCACAATGACTTCTTGATAACATTGTATAATCACATAGTGTAGGTTCAGCTTCACTCCACGGTGGCTTCATAGAGCTCACTGGATGTCTAGTAATGGCCTAAGAGCGCCTGTTTAGAGCTGTGACGCTCCCCCCACCACATGCCCGCATTGCAGCTATTATAAATACAGACTAATGCCTGCTCATTGTTTGCGGTTGGGCTCTGTCAGGATACTTTATGACCCTGCCTGTACGGTACATGCTGTACATGGCTTCCTTTGTATCTATTTACTGAGCTGTACGAAAGCCATAACAGGTCTGATTTATGGTACTCTTTGCTCTCTCCGGACTTGGAATTAATGTGTTCGGAGCGTTATGCAAATCCGGTTCTTAGACCATATAAAACAGGATGTAGATAACACGAGAATGTGTAATTGTTTACTGTTTTCAAATCATATGCGCTGCTTAATATATCTCTGTATATTGGGTCATTTAGAAGACATGGGCCCTTATCAAGCAAAAGATGCACTTCAATATCAGCGAAGGCATGCTAAAATGAAACACAATAATGGTGCCAGAGAGGCCACTTTGCATGCCTAAAAGAGCAACTGCACTTTGGAAGTTGTTCCGGCAAGCAGATGACAAGGCAAGGGGAGCAGAGGACAAGGCAAGGCTAGCAGAGGACAAGGCAAGGCTAGCAGAGGACAAGGCAAGGCTAGCAGAGGACAAGGCAAGGCAAGCAGAGGGCAAGGCAAGGCTAGCAGAGGACAAGGCAAGGCTAGCAGAGGACAAGGCCACCAAAAGCGAAGGCAAAACAAGGCCACCAATGGGCAAGCCAAGCAGAGGACAGGGCAAGGCAAGCAAAGGACAAAGCAAGGCAAGCAGAGGACAAAGCAAGGAAAGCAGAAGACAAGGCAAGGCCACCAAAGGGCAAGACAAGCAGAGGAGAAGGCACGCAGAGGACAAGGCAAGGCAAGCAGAGGGCAACACAAGGCGAGCATAGGACAAGGCAAGGCGAGCAGAGGACAAGGCAAGGCGAGCAGAGGACAAGGCAATGCGAGCAGAGGGCAAGGCAAGCAGAAGGCAAGCAGAGGGCACGGCAAGACAAGAAGAGGGCAAGGAAAGCAGAGGACAAGGATAGGCAAGCAGAGGACAAAGGACTAATCACTGGTATTGCCTGTGGTCTCCTTTTAGTTGATCTTTCCCCCATCAATGATTTACCATACCTTGTTCTATACTGTGTTTTTATATGGAGGCGGCCATCTTGGTAGAGAATCAGGGCTATTCTTCCTCATGTCAGCGCTGCCCCCCAGATGACTGGTGAAGGAATATACACAAAGCAGCAGTATAAGTGAAAAAAAGACAAATGCACAGAATGAATGAAACAGAAACAGGGGGATCCTTGCAGTGCAGGTCTTCATGTACAGCTTCCTCTCCAGCAAGGAGAACTGTAAGGATCGCGGACTGTACAATCCATGGTGGAACGCAACCCGAAACCCGGAAGTAACATCGCCGATGCGTTCCAGCGTGGAACGCATCGGGGCGGGAATACGTCACCAGCTCCTCCCCTTTGAATCCTCATAAATAGCAGGAAGCCGGGTCAGTATGGCGTTCTATTATTCAGTTGTGAACGCCAGCTGACAGCCTGCTCCCTGCTGCTGGACCGAGAACCTCTGACTGGAAGGATCCCACCAGTGTTTACCACAAACAGCAAGTATCACATGCAGTATCTGCTAAGAAGATCCCTGCACATCTCTACTGTGGTTATTCCTATTGTACTATAGAGTTTGCTGCTTATCTACAACCTTAAAGGGGAAGTGCAGATAGTTCCATCTAAATCTTACTGCATAAGACTGTTTTTTCTATCTCTGCTCACAATATTGCATAAGTTCGCTAGAGGGCTAAACTCATTACCTCCTACTTAATTTCGCGGCACATGATGGTAGAGCTCCAAACTCTCCGCCTGAGACTCTGAGAGTGACGCCTGGAGCTCGACCCTGACGCCGTACCCTACCCCCGTACTGATAGTACTAGCCTCCGCGGCTGAGATTCATCCGCATTGCTGAACGCATTACAAGAACAATGAGCAGCACAACAGTGACATCACCAAATCTCACTCCAAATCTCCTGTGACTCACAGTCAGAGGCAGCAACGCCATAGATGATTTCACAATGCAGACATAACGCTGTGAGATCTAAGGCTGAAGCGGCAAAGGAAGAGCACTGCTATTATGTCTTGTTAACACCGGCAGCTCACCACGGTGAAATGCAGTTGTACTTTTTTTAAGCACACACCACTGGAACTCAGTGGTGTGAACTGTCACCACCCATGACTAGGCCGATTGCCTTGTCTTGCATTTGGGCTGTGCTGGAAAAAAAACGTCCAGCGCAGACCGAATGCAGATGGCGTGAACAAGTCCTTATTCAGGAAGAGTTTAAAGCGTATTTTTTTAAGTTTTGGATAGAGTAGGGAAGGGTTAAAACCCCTGCCAGGTTATTTTATTGCTGTGTGTGTACTATTGGAGAAATTCTGTCTGTGAGATGCAACAAAAAGTGAGTGTAATTCTCTCAAAGTAAGGGGAATTCCCGGGGCCATGCTGAGGGAGGGGGTGCGGATGCCACCCCGAGACGGACATTTTTGCCACCCCACATGGGAAAGTTGGTTGTTTCGAATTGCAGTAGTGCCGCCTGTGCATGCGTGTGCCCGCTCTCCGCACACACACAAATGGAAGCCTGTTATTAGTGCAGCCTCTTGCCTTGCAAAATCTACTCTATTCCTGTTTTGCTGGCAGGGTGTTCCCATCGCTGCTATTTATCAGGTTCTCTTTATGTGCAGAATATGGTGGTAAAATGAGCCTGGCTGGCCTGATTGCACTATTAACCCTTTTCATTTGATTACATCTGTCTCCTTCCCCTTTAAGAAACCTCAGACAACCTCATAAATCCCTCTTGCGGATGTAGTTTTTTTCTCCCCAGCGTTTCAGGATGAGATTAGATAGTCCATGGTCCCATCGCACTCCTGACCGCGTGAATCCCTTCAAGAATTGGGTGCTGCGGTAGTCAACGGGTGGCAGCCGTAACAATCGTGAGCTAAAGCAGAGACACCGGCACTCCAAATTTGCAAAATACGTCTATTTATTGACGTGCATCGTGGTAAAAAACAACAAACGTTTCGGGGTCACAAAGGATGCCCTTCATTCATCTTTTTTGGAACACAGTCTGGACTTCCAACAGGCCCCTCACTAACAAAAGCAAAGGCTGCTTAATTTTTTAGGGCCCCTCCCCCATAGAAAATAACGGTATTCTAGTTATAAAATGTATTATAGGTATAGAGTATATAAATACTTTATCCCCGCCCCCGGCTTCCTCTTGGCAAAGGTGATGTTAATCTCCATCTGGCAAGATCCCAAATGCTCCATTATGGGTTGTGCCAGGAACAGAAGCAAAAAATCTTCCAGCAGGGACGCTTGTTCTGGTAACCGCTGACTTTGGAGACGTTTCTTCTCACTTCCTGTTGTGTCTCCGGAGTGAAGGAAAATGTCCCCAATGGGACGCAGACACCAAAAAACAAAGTAAAACTTGATAGGTGTTCTAACCATTCCCTATTCTGTCCAGATCCCACCCAAAACTTGTTTTGACTTAAATTATACTTAAAGTAGCACTATGGCAGGGGTAGCCAAACTCCGGCCCTCCAGCTGTGGTGAAACTACTAATCCCATGAGGCATTGCAAGATTCTCACAGCCACAGACATGACTCCCGCAGAGAGATGCATCATGGGATTTGTAGTTTCACTACAGTTGGAGGGCCGGAGTTTGGCTACCTCTGCACTATGGCCTTCTATAAGAAAATGTTCTTCATCAAGTAATTATAAATGTACCATAGTTTTGACATAGACCACCTGCAAAGTCCTCGCCCTAAACGCAAGTCTGCCAGTGAAGTCCATCTAATGCAGCTTCTTGTGATGGGGTGGCAACGATGCTGCACTGCTCCAGAATGCAGAGCACAGTCGTCCCTCTCATATAGATTCTGCCTGCTTGTACTACGATGGGATGAGAAGATGCTACAGGAGCTATCAGCGGATGTGAACAGTTCAGACACACAAGGCAGCCAATAGGATTGCATTTTTCCTGACATTAGCTAAGAGATGATTTCTTATTGGTTGCCCTATACTAAGGGTTGATTTTTGCACAGTCTTGCAGTCTAGGCCTATTTATATATGAATAGTTTCTTAGTGGTGGACAGATAACTTGAGTGTGGCATCTCATGGATACAGTATGTGCCCTTCAGTGACCATCCTACCCAGGGCCAGATTTAGTCTCTCTGCTGCCCCAAGGCCAGGTTCCTCAATGCGCCCCCCTACCTCCCCCCAATGGAGAATGGCAGACTTGCAGGCTGCATACAAGTGATCTCTGCGACATCGCCGAGATCACTTGTACAGAACGAGTGGCGGCTTCCCCGCTGTACATTTAGCTCTGCTTGCCCAAAGCAGGGCTAAATGTAGAAAACAACTACCCGCCCGGCGCCCGGAACTGCATGTCCTGGGCGTTGGGAGATAGGAATTCCACATCCCCGCCGCCCCTCTACTCGCTGCTGCCCCGAGCCCGGGCCTTGGTTGGCCTTGTGGGAAATCCGGTCCTGATCTTACCGCTTCTTGCTCATAACTTGGACAGCTGCTTGGGACCAGTGACCCTTCCACATCACTACATTTACAAGACCGGCATGGCAGTTCCTATAAGGTTCCACGCTATCGTCCCCAAAACAATCCCCTCTTCTTGTTTGCTTTTTTTTCTGCAGGGACAAAGGTGGCCAGCTTGACCCGAGTATGTCATAGACCATGGAGGAGTAGAGAGTAGGGTTGCCACCTTTTCTTCCAGCGACACCCGAACACTCTAGCGACGCACGGAAATGTTTTTGGGAGAATGAGTCGCGGCTTATTCATATGTAAATAGCACCACCCATTCATATGTAAATATCACAGTCGAGACTATTTTCAGTAGGGGGCCAGTAGCCCCTATCTTAATTTTGGTTGCCCCTATCTGCCTGACATCTTGTGTCCGGGTTTCAGCTGCCATGAAACCTGGACACAGCATTCAAAACCCGGACTGTCCGGGTGAATCCTTGACAGGTGGCAACCCTAGTAGAGAGAGAACTGAGAGAGCTGAGTTATTGTATGTCGGTCTTTGGACCGTGTAATGGGTACAGGCTCAACTGGTAGTGGTGGCAGTAAACCAGGCACTGGACAAGGACACCCAGGAACAGTTCAAGCCGTCTTCACTACAAAAGAACCCAGGAGGAGCCACAAGTACACAAGCAGGAGCTGAAATTTAAACCTATGTATCTGGCCATTATAGTCATGTAGGCAGTAAGAATTCTTCTACAAAGGGTTGTGATTTGCTTGGTGTCCTTTTATATGGCCAAGTGTGAAAAACTGACCAGCGTTCACCAGAGAGATGACTTGGCTTTGGCGTCTTTAGACTTTTTACTCCTTAAACCTTTCTTGAACCTCGTAGCTCTTTTCCTGGTCCGACAATAAAGTGTAGAATGCCGACTTTACTATATTTAGGCAGATTGTTCGGTACCATAGCTGGCATGGTATTAAATGCTCGGAAAACTAATATGTGAAGAGAGTGTGAAAGTGTCGGGGAGATTAGAGGAGATGGAATGTTAAGTATCAGAATTCCAGGAGCACAGAATGCCAAAATAATAAATAAAAGGGTCATTAAACCCGGCAGAGGACCTAAAAATAGAAAAGTCACTCGGACGAGGGTTGATGTTTGTTCAACTGAAAGATTGGAAAAGTTTAGAGAAGTTTCCCGCAGCTGTCTAGATGTATGCACCCCTATAACTCTTATCATGTAGCAGCCTCATAGATTGTAAGCTCTTCTACCTTCTGTATCCTCCCTTATGCCCTAATAGATTGTAAGCTCCTCCCCTTTCTGTATCCCCCCTTATATCCTAATAGATTGTAAGGTCTTCAACCTTCTGTATCCTCCCTTATACCCTAATAGATTGTAAGCTCTTCTCCCTTCTGTATCCTCCCTTATACCCTAATAGAGTGTAAGCTCTTCTCCCTTCTGTATCCTCCCTTATACCCTAATAGAGTGTAAGCTCTTCTCCCTTCTGTATCCTCCCTTATACCCTAATAGAGTGTAAGCTCTTCTCCCTTCTGTATCCTCCCTTATACCCTAATAGAGTGTAAGCTCTTCTCCCTTCTGTATCCTCCCTTATACCCTAATAGAGTGTAAGCTCTTCTCCCTTCTGTATCCTCCCTTATACCCTAATAGAGTGTAAGCTCTTCTCCCTTCTGTATCCTCCCTTATACCCTAATAGAGTGTAAGCTCTTCTCCCTTCTGTATCCTCCCTTATACCCTAATAGAGTGTAAGCTCTTCTCCCTTCTGTATCCTCCCTTATACCCTAATAGAGTGTAAGCTCTTCTCCCTTCTGTATCCTCCCTTATACCCTAATAGAGTGTAAGCTCTTCTCCCTTCTGTATCCTCCCTTATACCCTAATAGAGTGTAAGCTCTTCTCCCTTCTGTATCCTCCCTTATACCCTAATAGAGTGTAAGCTCTTCTCCCTTCTGTATCCTCCCTTATACCCTAATAGAGTGTAAGCTCTTCTCCCTTCTGTATCCTCCCTTATACCCTAATAGAGTGTAAGCTCTTCTCCCTTCTGTATCCTCCCTTATACCCTAATAGAGTGTAAGCTCTTCTCCCTTCTGTATCCTCCCTTATACCCTAATAGAGTGTAAGCTCTTCTCCCTTCTGTATCCTCCCTTATACCCTAATAGAGTGTAAGCTCTTCTCCCTTCTGTATCCTCCCTTATACCCTAATAGAGTGTAAGCTCTTCTCCCTTCTGTATCCTCCCTTATACCCTAATAGAGTGTAAGCTCTTCTCCCTTCTGTATCCTCCCTTATACCCTAATAGAGTGTAAGCTCTTCTCCCTTCTGTATCCTCCCTTATACCCTAATAGAGTGTAAGCTCTTCTCCCTTCTGTATCCTCCCTTATACCCTAATAGAGTGTAAGCTCTTCTCCCTTCTGTATCCTCCCTTATACCCTAATAGAGTGTAAGCTCTTCTCCCTTCTGTATCCTCCCTTATACCCTAATAGAGTGTAAGCTCTTCTCCCTTCTGTATCCTCCCTTATACCCTAATAGAGTGTAAGCTCTTCTCCCTTCTGTATCCTCCCTTATACCCTAATAGAGTGTAAGCTCTTCTCCCTTCTGTATCCTCCCTTATACCCTAATAGAGTGTAAGCTCTTCTCCCTTCTGTATCCTCCCTTATACCCTAATAGAGTGTAAGCTCTTCTCCCTTCTGTATCCTCCCTTATACCCTAATAGAGTGTAAGCTCTTCTCCCTTCTGTATCCTCCCTTATACCCTAATAGAGTGTAAGCTCTTCTCCCTTCTGTATCCTCCCTTATACCCTAATAGAGTGTAAGCTCTTCTCCCTTCTGTATCCTCCCTTATACCCTAATAGAGTGTAAGCTCTTCTCCCTTCTGTATCCTCCCTTATACCCTAATAGAGTGTAAGCTCTTCTCCCTTCTGTATCCTCCCTTATACCCTAATAGAGTGTAAGCTCTTCTCCCTTCTGTATCCTCCCTTATACCCTAATAGAGTGTAAGCTCTTCTCCCTTCTGTATCCTCCCTTATACCCTAATAGAGTGTAAGCTCTTCTCCCTTCTGTATCCTCCCTTATACCCTAATAGAGTGTAAGCTCTTCTCCCTTCTGTATCCTCCCTTATACCCTAATAGAGTGTAAGCTCTTCTCCCTTCTGTATCCTCCCTTATACCCTAATAGAGTGTAAGCTCTTCTCCCTTCTGTATCCTCCCTTATACCCTAATAGAGTGTAAGCTCTTCTCCCTTCTGTATCCTCCCTTATACCCTAATAGAGTGTAAGCTCTTCTCCCTTCTGTATCCTCCCTTATACCCTAATAGAGTGTAAGCTCTTCTCCCTTCTGTATCCTCCCTTATACCCTAATAGAGTGTAAGCTCTTCTCCCTTCTGTATCCTCCCTTATACCCTAATAGAGTGTAAGCTCTTCTCCCTTCTGTATCCTCCCTTATACCCTAATAGATTGTAAGCTCTTCCACCTCCTGTATGGATTTCTTTTGGCTTGGCTTGTATGGAGCTTTCTGATTGGCTGTTCGGTTGAATACACTTTACATGCCACGGTTGCCCTTTGCACTTCCTTTGGAATGAGCTTCAAAGGGTTACAATGATTTCCAGCATTGCGAGGTGGGAATCGGATTAATCCATTATTTTCCTCTTTCATCTCGGGATTTACAGATATTGGTTTGGCTCAGAACTTTGTGGGGCCTGCTGGAACAAGTCTTTCCGAGAACGGAATTCAATTCAATTAGTGATTCGCTCTGAACTCCAGCAAAATGCATCCTGACAGCTGTGACTGCGCTCAATTATTAATCACATGGTAGGAATTAATTGTAAGTACAAATAGACGCCGCTTGCAAAAAGCCAGGGGAGAGGATAAATGTGTGGCGGTGAAACGCGTCGGTATTTCTGTGCTGTCTTGGTTTTTATGGATAGGCCTAAAGTGGATATTTCGGTAACTTTGTATAAATACATTTCCTGGCCGGCTACAATATTCAGCAACAGTCTATTTGTGAAAAATTCAACTTTAAAAGCTGTCCTTGTGTTTCAGTCCAGTGACTTTGCCTAGGCTGAGATTATGTCATCAGTCTGCTACAGGCAGGAGGAACCATTTCCTCAGTCTCCTCTCCCCTAGTGATCAGTCTGCTGCAAGCAGGAGGAAGGATTTCCTCAGTCTCCCCTCCCCCCGTGATCAGTCTGCTGCCGGCAAGAGGAAGCATTTCCTCAGTCTCCCCTCCCCCCGTGATCAGTCTGCTGCCGGCAAGAGGAAGCATTTCCTCAGTCTCCCCTCCCCCCGTGATCAGTCTGCTGCCGGCAAGAGGAAGCATTTCCTCAGTCTCCCCTCCCCCCGTGATCAGTCTGCTGCCGGCAAGAGGAAGCATTTCCTCAGTCTCCCCTCCCCCCGTGATCAGTCTGCTGCCGGCAAGAGGAAGCATTTCCTCAGTCTCCCCTCCCCCCGTGATCAGTCTGCTGCCGGCAAGAGGAAGCATTTCCTCAGTCTCCCCTCCCCCAGTGATCAGTCTGCTGCAGGCAGGAGGAACCATTTCCTCAGTCTCCTCTCCCCTAGTGATCAGTCTGCTGCAAGCAGGAGGAAGGATTTCCTCAGTCTTCCCTCCCCAGTGATCAGTCTGCTGCAGGCAAGAGGAAGCATTTCCTCAGTCTCCCCTCCCCCAGTGATCAGTCTGCTGCAGGCAAGAGGAAGCATTTCCTCAGTCTCCCCTCCCCCAGTGATCAGTCTGCTGCAGGCAAGAGGAAGCATTTCCTCAGTCTCCCCTCCCCCAGTGATCAGACTACAACATTGTAACTTTGAAGCAAGTTGAGATGTTGCAGGGTCCTCCTTACCATCTTGTCTTGATTTGTATTGTGATTGTAATGTCTTCCTTATATTGTAAAGCGCTGCGCAAACTGTTGGCGCCATATAAATCCTGTATAATAATAATAATAATATTAAAATGTTTCTGAATAAAAAGAAATGAGAATGATATTGTTATTAATGTTATTATTTAAATAAAGGAAAATGATAAGAAACATAATTCATTTCCTTGCTTGTCATATTTGTGTCACACCGTGCGATCATTTTTCTGTTTCTCTTTTGGCGCAGGTGAAATGTGAGGGCCCCAAGCTGGTGCCGTTCTTCAAGGCCACCTGCGTGTATTTTGTGCTGTGGTTGCCAACGTCCAGCCCGTCCTGGTTCAGCGCCCTGATCAAGTGTCTCCCCATCTTCTGCCTCTGGGTGTTCCTCCTGGCCCACGGGGTCAATTTCCTCGTCAGCCACCAGAGCGCCAAGAGGATCCTGGCCGGGTTGATCTTCTCGGCGGTGGGCGATGCCTTCCTGATCTGGCAGGAACAGGGTTACTTTGTCCATGGTAAGTGAAGGGTGGCGAGGTGCCATTGTGAGGCGGCTTTCTGAATCAGCGTCCTCCTCCGCCGGAGTAAACTAAGACTCGGGATTATTCTTCGCTCCGCGGCGGGCACAATAATGACCTCCTGCTTGGCAGCACAACAATGGCAGGGGGATTATTTAAAACCCCAGTTCACCTTTGACTAAACTCCAGGCCGACATGCATAAGTGGTAGCGGTTTCAATAGGTGCAGCCAGTTTTTGACCTTGCAGCTAGGTCCAGCTGACCTCCACTGCAGCTACAGCAGCAGTGCTTGGTCTAGAACACGCCCCCCAGCCTGGTGACTGGATTATGATTAGCCAACGGGTACATTTTAAGGCTGGAACACATAGGCGGTAGTGGTTTCAATAGGTCAAGTCAGGGACGTCCTCGTCGTGCGATGACGTCATCGCGCATGCGCGCCAATCTTATTGATATGTGTCGGCAGCCATCTTGGTGATGGATGCAGGCAGAGAGAGGAGGGGACAGTCGCCCGGCGGGATAAGGTATGACGCCGGGTCCCCTCCTCTCTCCAGAAACTGTCGGGCTCGCAGTCCATGACTGATGTGCCCGAATTTTCAGAGGGGGCGACACCAAAATGATATACATATGTGGTAGCGGTTTTAAAAGGTCCCGAGACCGGGTGTCACCCGGGGCGGTTACCGGGTGACACCCCGCCGTGCAATGACATCATCGCGCATGCGCGGCGATCTTATTGATACGTGGCGGCGGCCATCCTGGGGATGGACGCCGGCAGAACCGCCCAATTGTTTTTTTTTTTCTTTTTTTCAAAATGTTTCTTTTTTAAAATTTTATATTTATTTACATTTTTAAAAATATTTTTTCAACTTTTTTTCTACTTTCTTCACTATTTGCTATTCTGCTCGGTAACGCGGAGGTACCGAGCAGAATAGCCGAGCCGAATGCCCCTCGGCGGCATTCGTTTTATCACTCACTTGCCGTTCGGCCCCTATGTGAATGAGCTGCCGGAGCTTTGGCTCAGCCGATCCAGATGTTGGATCGGCTGAGTCAAAGTCCTTCTGCAGAGCATGTTGGTGTGACCGGAGTGCAGCAGAAGGCAGCTGATGTACGGCTGATTTCAGCCGATGTACGGGCCGTAGTGAATACCCGAACGTTGTTCAGCTCACTTCACTTCGGCTGGGCTATTCACTCGGTTGCCTTCGGCAGCTTTGAGAATAACTCCCATAGAAAAAACTGTCGGGTGGTTTAACTCTCCAGCATCCTCCAAACACTGAAATGAGGGTTTTGGGTGCACTGACCCTTTAAATCTCAGTAGGCCCCGGGGATAAATTTAGACTCCTAGCTCTAGACAGTATAAATTGGGTGCTTGTCCTTCCGCGCTCGCAGCATCTCTGTACAGCGATGGAGGATTTGCATTGTACATGAGCCCCTTAGTCTGTCACCCACAAAGACTTCATTCACCACCTCAGACACTCGCGGCTTTCCCACGTTTTTTTTTTTTATAGGGGAGTTAGAGGATGCTGAGAGCCGGCAACTGTAGCTTGCAGCTGTAATCATTGGCATCCTCCAGCGCTCTGTGAATGATACATAGAGAGAGTTTGTAACCCCTCCGGTCACATTGTATACGTCCCAACATTCCACACATCGTTGGCACTGTGGCTTCTATCCATGAGGCCAGCACAATACTCGGATAAAAGAAAAATGGACCTGCTGTATACAATGAAGCCAGTGTGCCGGGCTCGGGAATTCATCTGTTAAATATTTATTATCTCTCTTTTTAAGCTTTGAATTAAAGGATCAGTTCACTAAAAGCCAAACTCCAGGCAAGGGGCTCATTCACACCAGCGGGGGCATAACACCCGCACTTAACATGCGCCTGCTGGTGTGCCTTGTGCCCGTGCACTGTGTTGTAACATGCATACTTTTTCTTAAAAGAGAACTATGGGGTCAGTGTTTTTCCCCATAGTTCTCCTTAGGGTAACGGGAGGACACAAACTAGCGTCCTCCCGTTACCCTAAGCTCAGTATACCGCGAGCTACAGCTCCCTATATACTGAGACGCCGCAGCCGGAGCGGATCCAGACTTAGACTTAGAGCCAGCTGCGTGAGTGACAGCTGGCTCTGCCTATCTAGAGGCAGAGCCAGCTGTACCCGAGTACAGCTCGCAGTATACTGAGACCGCCGCAGCCGGGATGGATCCCGACATTACTGTCGAGATCCACCCAGGGCCGGATTTCCAACAAGGCTAACCAAGGCCTGGTCTTGGAGCAGCAAGGAGTAGAGGGGCAGCAGGGGTGTGGAATTCCTATCTCCCAAAGCCCGGGACATGCAGTTCCGGGCGCCGGGCCGGTAGTTGTTTTCTACATGTAGCCCTGGTTTGGGCAAGCAGAGCTAAATTTACAGCCGGGAAGCTGTCGCTTGTTTTGTACAAGTGATCCCGGCGATGTCGCCAAGATCACTTGTATGCAGCCTGCAGGTCTGTCATTCTCCATGGTTTGACGGGGAGGGGGATGCAGTGAGTAACCTGTCCTTGGGGAAGCAGAGAGAGTAAATCCAGCCCTGGATCCGCCCAGCTGCGTGAGTGACAGCTGGCTCTGCCTATCTACAGGCAGAGCCAGCTGTACCCACCCCATCCCCCATCCATTCTTCAAGTCAGCGCCGGAGGATCGGGGGACGGGGGGGCGGGGATCCCTTCAGGGTGATGATTGAGAAGTGAGCGAGCGACGGTATGTGTTCGCTCACTTCCCGATCTATAGAGCCAACGTGTGACAGTTTCATTGTCACACGTCGGCTCGAACTATGAGTGATTTCCACTCACCTCATAGTTCTCCTTTAAGCTTTACACTCTGCTTACCTCTATAGGGTCTATTTATTAACCCTATTCTTAGGGCCATTTTGCCCTGAGAATATCTGTGAATGTTCATTCTGTGCGGATATATGCCAAAACCAACGCTCTATAGTCATTTTCTGTACAAGTGCAATGTCTGTTCAAATGTTTTCATGTAATACCACATTATGGCCACTAGATAAAGCTAAAGGAGCACAGGAAACAAATGATTATGTTCTATGTTCCTCAGCGCCACCTAGTGGCCATAATGTGGTATTACATACAATAACAACATTCAAATATACATTGCCTTGTAAGGTAACAACTAAAGAACTTTGATTTTGGCATATATAGTTGCACAAAATGAACGTTCACTGACCTGTGCAGGGTGAAGGGCTTTGCGCATAGTTTATAAATAGATCCCTTTTTAGTGGCAGCGTTAAAGCACATTAAAACACGTTGTGAAAAGATGCAACATGTCCTACTTTCTTTTAGCACACTCCAATGCCGCTCGTTGATGTAAATGAAAGCAATAGGACATAAGACAAATTGTCTTCTCTATGCTTTGGGTTTTTTTTTTTATTAACCAACTGGAGGACCATACAAAGCTTTGGTCCTTAATAGTAAATGGGGGAAGGAGGGTGTTTTACAAACATCTACTCCAAAGTAAGTAATGGTATTGTGGGCTGGTGGGTCACTGGCCTATCACTTAAAGGAAACTCTTATATATAAAAGGCATGGGAGCTGCCATTGATGACCCCTATTGATGCCTGGCTCTCATGCCAAGCATCCGGCTTCAACTGACCCGAACCAAGTATGCAGATTAGGACTTCTGAATTCACTGTGACTTGGCTGATCGGCATTTTGTTCCGGGCCGGTGACAGAGAGAATATTGAAGTCAGGGCCAACATAAAAACCATTTACAGAAAGAGATCAACAATTTAGCTTAGCTCATGAGCTTGTTCAATGTCTGGCGTACACTCTACAGCTAGGATTTAATCACGTCTTTGTGCTGCCTTGCAGTGTGTAACTGTGCCGTGCGTTGACTTGCATTGGGTTAAGGCATTCCATTCATTTGGATGGGCTTCCAATGCATCACAACGCAGACAAAAACAGACTGGACCCCTTTCTTCCAAAGAAGTACATACTGTATAAGAAGCCTTGTGGTGCACTGCATTGCATTGTATTAGTTGTATTAGTGCCTTGGGGGTGCCATTCAAAGTTAATCTTTCCGAAGTGAGTGGAAATCCCCTTGGGTCAAGGCATTCCATTCATTTGGATGGGCTTCCAATGCATCACGACGCAGACAAAAACAAACTGGACCCATTTTTTCCAAAGAAGTACATATACGAAGCCTTGTGGTGCACTGTATTGCATTGCATTAGTTGTATTAGTGCCTTGGGGGTGCCATTCAAAGTTAATCTTTCCAAGGTGAGTGGAAATCCCCTTGGGTCAAGGCATTCCATTCATTTGGATGGGCTTCCAATGCATCACAACGCAGACAAAAACAAACTGGACCCATTTTTTCCAAAGAAGTACATATACGAAGCCTTGTGGTGCACTGTATTGCATTGCATTAGTTGTATTAGTGCCTTGGGGGTGCCATTCAAAGTTAATCTTTCCAAGGTGAGTGGAAATCACCTTGGGTCAAGGCATTCCATTCATTTGGATGGGCTTCCAATGCATCACAACGCAGACAAAAACAGACTGGACCCCTTTCTTCCAAAGAAGTACATATAAGAAGCCTTGTGGTGCACTGTATTGCATTGTATTCGTTGTATTGATGCATTGGGGGTGCCATTAAAAGTTAATCTTTCCGAAGTGAGTGGAAATCCCCTTTTAGACAGTTTGACCAGAATAAGCAAGGGCAGCCTGGATATGTCACTCATGGTAGAGGTGTATACTGTAAACATTTTGGGCATCCCAACTGCTGCTGTCTTCATAATTCTCCTAGACCTAAAGCAAGGACCCTGAGGTTGTAGGAAATCAACATAGAGATCTCACTATTAGGGTGTCTGGGAAACATTAAAATCCACCGAGTGATTTAATAATGAATATCAACCAAAATAACATTTTGGGAGGACTGTTCCATCCAATGGATAGCCATCATTTCTATAGAATTCGTGCAGACTTGTATAGTTACCAACAGGTCCACTTTAAGCTTACCGTTGTTTGTTGTTTCCTGCAGGCTTGCTGATGTTTGCCATCACCCACATCCTTTATACCTCCGCCTTCGGAATGAAGCCTCTGGACCTCCGCACCGGAGCAGTGATTGCCTTCATATCAGGCATCTTATATACTCTCTTGTACTTTTACCTCACTGGCCCCTTTGTATACTTGGTGGCGGTGTACACGGCGCTAATAGCCTTCATGGGCTGGCGTGCCGTCGCCGGGGTCCAACTTTGCAATGATCTCTGGACATGGACCAAGCTCTCGGCCTGCATCGGCGCCATCCTGTTCATCGTGTCTGACCTGACCATTGCCGTCAACAAGTTTTGCTTCCCTGTCCCTTGCTCTCGAGCCATCATCATGGCCACGTATTACGCCGCGCAGATGCTGATCGCTCTGTCGGCGGTCGAGTGCAGGGACGAAGATGATTATCGAAAGAAAAAGTAAAAACAAAAACAAAAAAAGTACTGGACTACGTTGGAAACATGGGTACCTTTTTCCCATCGCAAGGGATCTTGTCGTCGCCAGTGCATCGTGATTTTGCTTCTTCGAAGCTTGGCTGGCGCCCTTTAAACTTGGTTTTGCCGATAACGCGGTGCCAAGGCCGCTAAGGGACGGGGTGCCTGCTTATTGCATCGCTTCAGGCTGGATCAATGTGAAGCTTTTCTAAACTATGTTTTGTACATCACGCACAACCTATGTCATGTTTGTTTCAGAGGGCTCGCTACAGCAACCTATGTACCCTGCGGACCCCAAAGTGAAGATCCCGTGATATCCAGATACCATGAAACCGAGCTTTCACCCGCCTCTCTTTTTTATAGAAAGCAGCTGTTGACTTGCAATATAATGGCATGCGCTGGCGCTCCCAAAAATATTTTTAAGGTAGACCGCCGGTCCCCCTGCATCCACGGTTTTGTAGTCTCTGGTGTCTATAGATGGAGTAGAGTGGTAGGACTTAATTTAGAAAGAATAAGTTACAGGGAAGCTGTGAGGGAAGAAATTAGGGAGCTGTCATCTTCATTCTGGCTTCACTACTGACTGTACTAGAACCAGCAAGCATTCAGAAGAGTCTTAAAAGTCTGAACGTCCATCCACCATACTGGTTTAGGTCAATGTCTTACTTGGCAGTGAACCAAGGAGCAAGTCCAATGCCCCAAGGAGTCCACCCTTTGAAATCAAGTGAGAACTGGCAGCTTCCGCCTTTCTGTCCTCAAAAGTGTCCCTTTGTGATAGCATTACATAATATCGGGTCACGCACACACAATCCTTGTTTGTTACTGCTAACTGCAGTGAAGGTAATGAATTGCAAATCAGCTTTTCGAACCTGCTAGGCCTGTCGATAGGAGAGGGGATACTGCAGGGTGGAATTGCTTTGTGTGTGATGGTTACAACGTTGTATGGAACCTGGATGAGAAAGGGGGGGGGGGGGGGTGCCC
Source organism: Nanorana parkeri (assembly GCF_000935625.1). Classification (NCBI taxonomy): domain Eukaryota; kingdom Metazoa; phylum Chordata; class Amphibia; order Anura; family Dicroglossidae; genus Nanorana; species Nanorana parkeri. The sequence goes on from NW_017306278.1 coordinate 3,936,273, forward strand.
ATGACTTCCGGCCACC
>NW_017306278.1:3936330-3938241 GCF_000935625.1 Nanorana parkeri
GGGGGGAGTTGCCCATGACTTCCTGCCACAGGCCCGGAGCTTTTGTGGACCCTTATTGTACTTCCCCAATGATGCGTCCAAGAACTAGAAGCATGGGCAAGTAAAGAGTTATTTACCAATGTATTATTGTGGTTTCTCTTCTCCATTAAGCGCTCCTTTTAAAGCGCCCACACTCCAGCAAGGGCGGTCGTTTAAATCAGATGAATTGAACAATTTTGGATGGCCGTCTGTACATGTTTGTGTAAAGGTAAGTTGGCTCATTTTGCCATCAGAGTAGCGTGGTGAAGATGCCGATTGACAATGCCAGATTGTGTGTTGAAATGCACGTGCCCAGGGGTGATTCAAGGAAGACACCATTAGAGGTCAGTTCCTCTGGTTTTGGGTGGGTTGAATCTTCTGCTGAGTTCTAATATCTCTAAGTCGTGAGATTCCTCCATAGTGGTTTGTGTCTCTGCCCCTCCCACAAGGCCAAAATATACCTTTTATTCTTACCCTACATTATTAAATTCATGGGGAACCATGAAAACTATCACTGAGATTTGTAAGGGACAGTTGGCTACGCATGAGATTCTAGTGGCGGTATACGTACAAAGCCACCAAGTGATTCAGCTTGCCAGCGGCCATGCAAATGTGACGTAAACATTTTGGGTTTTGTTGACCTATAACAGAGTGCTGTATATGGATATGACCAATAATATGGATGTGACCAATAATAAAAAGGTCAGTGATGCTCTTTAGCATGCAGTAAAAACGGCCAAGTAAAAGAAATGCCGAGCCTTTGATCAGCCTTAAATGCTACAAAGAAATTCACCTTTGTTGAGGTAGCCTTGGCAACCTTGTTGAGGATGTTGAGGTAGCCTTAGCATGGTCTGGCAACCCCTAGTTTACTCAGATGTACATAGGTGGACACATCATGGAATATTCCTATACATGTGGGTATACTGCCACCTGCAGGAGGTTCAGACATATGCAATGCCAAAGGGGCCTGCTACTGGCCCGCATAGACACAACTCCTTTGCCGCTTTTGGATTGGCCTGTTGACATGGTTTTTCTTTTCTAAGAAGGCTGTACTTATCCGGCCAATCACTACTTGCTACAACTGCCTTCCTAAGCATGTTTGCAGAGGGCTGGCTCCTTTATGCTTTGCAAAGTGTCCAAACCTCCTACAGGCGGCAGTATACCCGCAGGTAGAAGAACACTTAGCTCTGTGTCCCCCAATAAACCGAGGAAGAAAAGGTTTTTACATTGTGTAAATGAATGCTGATTTCCATCAGATTTGTCCTCTGTTACAGTTATTACAATTATATCTGGTTCTGTTTCCATTCCCCAAGACCGGGAGATGTGACTGATACTTCTTGCTCAGGTGCTTGTACCCATACGCTGTGAACCATGGGGGTTAGGCAGGCTAAGCGTGCAAACGTCAGACTGAAGAGCATCCTATTCAGTGGCTGTTGTCTAAGCATTTTGATGCTTTTGTAGATCTCAGCCCAGTGGTCTCCCCTGGGAATCCAAGTTGAGGCGGAAGCAACTCTTCATTGACTTTCTTGTGACTCTTCAGATCATAGAAAATAATTCAACTTTATTAAAACAATTGGCTGTATATCTATATAAACAACGGTCTATGTAACCTATGTAAAAGGGAAAGCCGAGTCAGCCCAAAAAAGGTAATTGTAACCTTCTATGATATGTAAAGTCACAAGGCTGCAGGCGCACACCCCCAAAGGTTTTATTCAGACTTTATATATCATTTTTATTTTGTAACCCAAATATTTATACACATTTTAATTCAGGTTTTTACACCCTCTAGTGGACATTCTGTGACTTTCTTAGTAGATATTGACCTCATATATTAACATTTGTTCACATTTTATTTATGCATTACTTTTATTTCTTGTATCTCTTGTGTGACCA
>NW_017306278.1:3938479-3944078 GCF_000935625.1 Nanorana parkeri
CCCCCAAAACTCGCTGGCCGAATTCTTTGTTTTTCCAAGTACTTTTGGATTCTTCAAACGTTAGTTGGCTCGGCTATGTACAGTGGTCTCCATAGAACCTGCCAAATTCCCACTGGATCTACATAGCTACATAGATTAAAAGAAACACATCCATCGAGTCTAACCACAAGACAAAAATGAATCATTTAAAACCAGCATTTTTAGAATCCTAAACCCGCAGTTAATTCAAAGCAAAATCAATCAATAAATAATAAATACATGCTGAATATGCTCTACGGTCTGGCGTTCCATGCTAGGAATAAGCTGAGAGCCTAGGACAATGTCTTCTTTGGGGTTAGATGACGGGAGTTATTTGATTAGCTAGGCGATGGTTACATGACTTCAGAAAGGTCTGGGGCTGTCCATTGGTGCATCAAGGTAAATTATTTACTCCAGATCCCTGGCGGCTGTTGACCTTTTAAGAGAAATGTGAATGTAGAGTTGATAAATTTCCTTTTAAGCCCCATTGATTTTCGCTCAAACACTAATGGGCAGATAGCAATGATAAGTGCAAAGTGCAGACCTTCAGATCAGCGTAAGATCAGTATTTATTGTTGTGGTTCAGCACACTTTGCACTTTGCTAGTGAATAAGCTTCAAAGGGCTGGTACCTATAAGCACCTACATTATCTGTACGCATGATGTAGGAGTTACCAGCCCTTTGTGCTAGATCTGGATAGGGTACCTTTAAAAGCAGCCCATGCGCAGGGGTTGCAGCAGTTGTACCTCTCACTGGGTTCCTTTAAGGGGGGTTGGGGTTAGGGCTGGTTTCCACTGCCCTTCAACTGCCCCGGGATAAAGCTCACATATATGCAGAGCACAGCAGCGGAGATGGGAGACATGCTTTCTGAAGATACCGTAGAGGAGCAGTAATGGAAGTACAGAGCCAGCACAAGAATGACTCCACGTGCATCCCATGTGCTTGGTCATGTGACATCACAGATCATCTGATAAAGGGCAGGGGATGGGTAAGAAAACATCTCAGTGCTCTTTCCCAGCCCTGCCCTTCCCAGCAAAGCTCCATCATGAATCATCTTCAGACTACACATCTCACAGCTCCACGGGTGCACTTTGTATGACTGAGTTTTATGTCTGGGCAGTAAATAGAGGCGAGAACGCACCTCATGATACAAACCCTGGGCCTACTCCTTGGGGGAGGTCTTAGTAAGCTTAGCAATGGCCAAGGAGGAGGCGGAAATGCAATTCCTGAGACAAACCTTGTGATTGCTCCTTGGGGAGGCCCTAATAAAGTTAGTAATAACTAAGGAGAAGGAGGTACCCCCTTCCTGATAAAACCCTGTTCCTGTTCCTTGGGGGTGGTCCTAGGAAGGATATTAGGGCTAACCCTTTAAAAATATGTCCTTTGGTCAGTATTGATGCCATTTTATTCTGTTTATTACCTATGTTGAAATAGCCGCTAAAGCCTCCACCTTGATCTCCCCAGGGTGTCACTTTTTCCATAGACTTCTATGTAAGTGACACCTTAAGATAAGTTGTGGGAGGAGCAAGGTGCAGGTTCAGAATCAGAATGGAATTCTCGCACAATTACGTATACTGCATACTTCACACATTAGCAGGGAGGTGTTCTGTAGAAAATGTGAAATAGTCTTGGGTGGATGGTGAAGGCTTGATTCACCCACTGGGTTCCTGTATATCTTGAGGACTTCTAGAACCCCCCCACCCCTCCCCCCAAACGCTGGAAACTCTGTCTCAATCACTTCCATTGCGGAATCTTATTCTTTCTTCTGCATTTTACAAAATGTAGAATAAAGAAAAAAGACCTTTGCAGAGTGCGATCCTTTCATTATTGTATGTAGAAGCAGGTGGAGCTGAGAACACAGGTGCCAGACTTCACCAGCAGAATCCCAAAGAGATGAAGCACCCATTCAGACTCCTCAGTGTGTTGTGGTGCATTGCTACACATAAATAAAAAAGTATAGCCAAAACCTAAATATCCTTGGTGAACCTCCCAGGGGACCAAGTGCATGTAGCATTTGGTCCCGTTCAGATCCATGGCCTCATTGTGCAATGAAAGCACATTTGTTTTCTGCTTCTGATTGCTGTCAGCTCCAACCCAGGCTGAAGCCCAATTTATAGGTGGTCCTATGAGGGAACTATATCACAGCACTGTAGCCACTGCCCCCTCTCCTTGGTCAACACCATCATCCTTAGTTCATCCCTGTTTTGCTGTACCCTGTACATGTGCAGCTGACCCTCACAGTTGTGATGATAGGCCCCCCTCCATTTGCTGTGTTGAATAATGAGCGCTGTCACCTCCCCCAGGCTGAAGCCCAATTTATAGGTGTTCCTATGAGGGAACTATAGCACAGCACTGTAGCCACTGCCCCTTCTCCATGGTCAACATGATCATCCTTGGTTCAACCCTGTTCTGCTGTACCCTGTACCTGTGCAGCTGACCCTCAAAGATGTGATGATAGGCCCTCCTCGATTTGCTGTGTTGAATGATGAGCGCTGTCACCTTCCCCCAGGCTGAAGCCCAATTTATAGGGGTTCCTATGAGGGAACTATAGCATAGCACTGTAGCCACTGCCCCTTCTCCTCGGTCAACACCATCACCCTTGGTTCATCCCCGTTCTGCTGTACCTGTGCAGCTAACCCTCAACGTTGTAATGATAGGCCCCCTCTATTTGCTGTGTTGAATGATGAGAACTGTCACCTCCCCCTTTCATCAGCTCATTCCCATAAGCTAAGAACCATCCTTGTTCTGCTGTACCCTGTACCTGTGTGGATGTCCCTCGGAGTAATGGAGCCCACAATCCTGTGTATGGGTTCCCTATGAACACATACATGGGAGAGTCACACTGACAGGCCCCTTTGCCTGCTGTGTATAATGATGGTGCTCAGTGCTTGATCCATCATGCATACTGCAGCTTTTTATCTTCGGTCTGATGCTCCGGTCCAGAGGAAGGCCGGGAGCTATTCATATAGCACATAATTATTGGTTAATGTAGGCCGCTGCAGGCTCAAGGTATCAGAAGAAGTGTGTGGGATGCTGCTGACCATCCTTTGTATGTGTTCCCCTATGAACACCTACACAGGAGCTTTTCCGCTGACAGCTCACTGAGGGCTGCTCCTTTAGGGCAGTGGGATACTCCTGGCTGCGTTGAATGACTAGCGCTATCACCACCCTCTCTTCTCAGCGTGCGCTCTCACTCACTCTTTATTAGGTATTTGTCCCCTGCAAAGCACCATGAGTTGGGCAGCAGTGGGGTGCATGCTGTTGACCCTAAGAAACCACACTACTGATTAGAATAGGACCAAGTGCTACATGCACTTGTTCCCTTTGGGGGATTCAACAAGGATTTCTAAATGCTTCTTCAATCTGACGCCATGCGAATTTTACAATCAAGTCTGGGGGCACGATAAAACACAATAGTCTGAATGGGCCCATAGAAAGTCACTGGGTGGATTCAGTCCTCCAGCGTCCCCCCAACACGCTATTTGTCCCTCCAAGGCACTATTTCTAATCACAATTCAATACAGTGTAAAGATTTTATTTTCCCTCCTGTTATTTTATTATCGTTTTGCAGACGTTACTGATTATTATATCTCTTTGGTGCAATCATTGATTTGTTTTCTGAGCTGTATTGAAATATTCTGATTTTCTTTGGATAGACCTGTTTTCTCTTTCTCTCTTTATTTTTTAGATTTGCTTTTCTAGAACTGTAAACTGTATAGGAGGGGGACGTAAACTTTATATTCAACATTACTCCTTTAGGGCAGGGGTGGACAACTCCGGCCCCTCAGCTAAATGTGGAACTACAAGTCCCATGAGGCATTGCAAGACTGACAGTCCCATGAGGCATTGCAAGACTGACAGTTAGTGGCATGCTGGGTATTGTAGGTAAAGCACAGCGGGAGGGCCGGACACCCCTGATTTAGGGTTTTATGCAGATAAATATGTGTATGGAAGTTAGCTGTATTTTCACCTCTTTTTTGTTATGATGAATGTAATCTCTACTCAGTGAATCTCCTCGCGGGATGAAGTTGGTGAATTTTCCGCCAGGCCTGTGTGCGTTGCTTTATGCCAAAATTATGTACATATTTCTTACATCCCCCCCTTTTTTTTGGAGATCTGCTTCCTTATACGGAAACTCACAACAACAAAATTGTTACAATGAAACTTTGTATTGCCAGCAAGTATCTGAAGGCCATTGAGTAGCTGTCAGCATAGTTCATCCGGCCCCACCCCTTACAATCTGATTGACCAATCTCTGCATACGGTCTCATTTAGATCTACGGATGAGTGAATATTTACAGGGTCTACCTAAAATGTTACATTTATATCCAATCAGGAAAGCCCTTATACTACACAGCTGCTGGTAAATCTCAAGGGGATTGTACGCTCAGACTGTATAGTATACGGCCAACTTAAGGCTAGGTTCACATCTGGGCGATCCGTGACCGCGCGACAATCGTGCATGAAACCGCGCGGTCACAGAATCGTCCACCACTACTGATCGTGCTGGCTGTGTCATTATTTTCTTATGGCACCCCAGTCCTGCCGGGCAGAAGTCCGCGCGGCGTGTGTCGCAAAGAAAGGTACATGTACCCAGGGCCGGATTTACTCTCCCTGCTGCCCCCAGGCCAGGTTCCTCAATGCATCCCCCTATCCGCCCCCCCACCCCCCATGGAGAATGGCAGACCTGCAGGCTGCATACAAGGGATCTTGGCGGCATCACAGAGATCACATGTACAAAACAGGAGGCGGCTTCCCCGCTGTACATTTAGCTCTGCTTGCCCAAAGCAGGGCAAAATGTAGAAAACAACTACCCGCCCGGCGCCCGAAACTGCATAGGAATTCCACACCCCTGTCACCTCTCTACTCCCTGCTGCCCCGAGGCCGGGCCTTGGTTGGCCTTGTGGGAGATCCGGCCCTGCACGTACCTTTTTTGAGTGATTGCCACGCGGATGTAACCCCATTGAAATCAATGGGGCCGTGTGGCAATCGCTGTGTCCTGGGATCGCCCAAATCTGAATCTAGCCTTAAGGAGATTGCCCAGTCAGGTTGTAATGCTTATGGCCGACATTAGCATCCTTGCAGAAGGACTGCTAAGAGAAAATGAGCTCTCAAGTATGGCAGGTGGTAATTGATCTGTATTGTAGCCTCTTGGCATCATACTCCAGAAGTGTCCGTAATGCCCCAGGGCAGCCAATCATATTTAGATGTGCAAGAAATTACTGACAAATGTAGAAAGTCCAATTGCAGTTGGGTCATAGAGATGGTTCTGGTTACTGACATTGAGGCTCTACGGGTGTATTCTGAGCCGAAGAGGTTTTGTTCAGGGACCCTTCCACTTTCTCTATTGGCAGACCCGAATATAAGCTTGCATTTAGATTAGAAGGTCCAGGTATAAGACGTGTGCTGTTTGCAGGATGCAGGACCAACATATGTATACATCAAGTATTATCTACATACATTATAAAGACAACAACAACAGACTTTTGTATCTATATCCAATAATAGACCACTGTAGATTCTCTGCTAAGACCACCCAAAAGGGAGGGGAGGGGATTCCACCAATGGTGTTCCTGGCTCC
>NW_017306278.1:3944147-3948021 GCF_000935625.1 Nanorana parkeri
GGGAGGGGGGGGGTGCAAAGATCTTCTCCTTCTTCGGGGCTTAAATGTTCTTTATATTTGGAGGGACGCAAATCGACACGATCACCAAAATGTATAAAAAGTGCCCAGAAGCTAATTGGCAGCAGCACGCTGAATTTAGTGACAGGGTCTCTTTAAGGCTCACTCCCTGACCAGCCGATCTTCACAGATCCCCAGTCGCTCCTTCCTCTGTTGCCTCCGGACCTTGGAGGGAGTGGTGATGTTACCCCCTTCGCTGAGCATCATGGGAGGAGGTCACATGCTCAACCATGGCCCAACTGGTTTTTGATAGCAGCCATGGAAGAAGATTTAGAGGGGAAGCTGTGAAGGTGAGTAGAAGGTGGTCAGGGAGTGGGTTTTATACAGTCGCTGTCACTATTCGCTAAATCGGCAAGGTGACAGAGTCTCTTTAAAACCGGACCGAGTAGGCTCCTCCTCTTTATTGAAGGTCTTAATTACGTAAACTCAAAATAACTTACTCAGCCTTGAAGCCAAACAAAGATATCACGGCTGTAGCAGGGACCCGGACCCGGAGCCGGAGTCGAACCCATCCCCCACTGACCTAAGGGCCAGTTACGATAATCCTTCAAGTGGAACATTCCTTTAATTGCAGGTCTGAACCGATCTATTTTATACCACTTCGTTGCTTTTGTTTTCACGTGTTCATTTGTAATATTTTTTTTAATATATATGACACTTATTTGAAAGTCATTTATTACAGTTTGATGGCATTATCTCTTCTGTCATGTGATCCTCTCACCTTTTATTTTTTCATTTGCAAAAAAAAACAAACTGTATGGTTGTAGCCACTGAAAAAAAAAAAAGCTTCTACTGGGTTTATGGGAGGAACCTCCAGTGAAGAGAATAATAAACCTGTCTTGTGGATACCTATCGTCCTGTGTCTGATTTGTGGTTTTTGGGGCATCTACGGCTGGTAACTTTGAAGTCCAATTGAACTTTCACATTAAAGGAGGACTATGAGGCGAGTGATTTTCACTCACCCTCATAGTTGGAGCCGACATGTGACATTGAAACTGTCACACGTCGGGCTCAGTAGATCGGGAAGTGAGTGACCGCATACCATCGCTCGCTCACTTCTCGATCATGTCCCTGCAGCGAGCTGTGACTGTCACTCACGGATCCCTGCAGGGATTGCCCCCTCCCCTGTCCAATCCTCCAGCGCTGACTGGCGGGACAGGGGAGGGGTCGGGTACAGCTGGCTCTGCCTCTAGATAGGCAGAGCCAGCTGTCACTCACGCAGCTGGGTGGATCTTGACAGTAATGTCAGGATCCGTCCAGGCTGCGGCGGTCTCAGCAGTAGCTCGGGGTATAGTGAGCTTTGGGTGACGGGAGGACGTTAGTTTGGGTGTGACCCCATAGTTCTCCTTTAAAACAGCTGAATGCATCCTAGACGCAATAAAAAACAATGTGTGCAAAGTCTTACAATTGGTTTTCTTTAAGAAGATGCCACAGCGTGAGTAATAAAAAAAAAGCCGTCCCCCTGCCAGCATGCTGCAGAGAAGGACCCTTGTTCTCTGTGGGAAAGCAGTGGTCTCCCTGCAGAGGTCTGACACGCCTTCTGCTGAATCAGACCTATAGCTCTGCAGTGACCAAAGCTCATGCTCCTTGCAGGGGGCGTGCGGAGCCAGACTTCTGGAGAGAAAAGCAGATCATGACATTGTTAAGGTGAATCCTGTGATCTCTGTGAGGGGTGATAATCATCTATAAGTGACACATTACTGATTATGTATCCACTTAACATGAAATATATATCTGAGGCCGGGTCCACTTTAAGATAATGTGCGGAGAGCAGGATCCGGAGTTGAGAGATCATCATCTGCTTCCAAACAAGCTGCACACTCCACATTCTACTGCCGTCAGTTTTGCTGGGAAAATGAGTCACAATTCAAACACCATCTGCCCATCTCCTGCGAATGTCGACATGTGACAGCAACACAAAGCAGGCTCGTTCCCTCTTCTCAACAGTCTCTCGGTTGCTGAATTTAGGTGACTTATTAATTATTGATCCGCAGTCATTTTATAACAGGCGGAGAATAAAAAAGGGATTAAAGATGCTGCATGGAAAACGTGGAGATGGGTCAGTGCCAGCATGGATTTTTCTGGATGCGGAGAGGCCACAGGTGCATCGTGATCCCAATGTGATCCCAATGTGATCCCAATGTCTGAGCTTCAAGCTGAAGATGGTTTATAATTTGGATCAGCAACTGAAGCCAAAACCTTTTTTTTTTATAGTTGTGGAGGTAGTGGAGACAGATTAGAACCGCTGTTTTTTATTATTGCCTGTTAGGGAGATTCACCCTCTCTCTCTGTCCTGGTTATCACTGAGACTGAGAGAAAATCCCCAAATTTTAGGTTGTCATTAGAACAGGAATAGAGGAAATCTTCTAATGGGGACACTCGTTCTGGTGACCACCAGGGATATCCCTCACTATGGATAGATTTCCTCCCACTAGATGCAGTAAGTTCCGGCCCGATTCTGGCCAGAACGCACTGCCTCGCATTGCGGCCGGCTCACTTTTCTATCGGCCAGGAGGGGGCGCGGTGGCCCATTGAGGGGCAGTTGTCCCAGTTTGATGTAGATGGTCTTTCCCACCCTTGGAAACCAGTTGTCCTCTCTTGACCAAAATGCTGAGGTATGTTCCTCACACTGGTTAGAACCGAGGAAGTTCCTTAAATGAGTGGTGAAATGTCATCAAGATTACAGAACAAAAGCAGTTGGGTGTGCCTATAAAGGCCTCATTCACACCAGACACAGTGCGTTCCGGCCCGATTTTGCCCAGAACGCACTGCAATGCATTGCAGCCGGCTCACTATGTTGTCGGCCAGGAGGGGGCGCGGCGGCCCATTGAAGTCAATGGCACCGTAGCCAAGCCCTCCGGCCGCAATGCGATCGGCCGCACGCAGCATTTTGATTGGACCGGACCGCAGGCTTCATGTGCCTTGCGATCCCGTGCGCTCGATCGCATAGTAGCCAGAGGCCGTGGCTACGGTGCCATTCGCTTCAATGAGCCTTCCACGCCCCCTCTTGACCCACAAAAAAGTGAGCCGGCCGCAATGCGAGGCAGTGCGTTCTGGCCACAATCGGGCTGGAACGCACTGCATCTAGTGTGAACGAGGCCTTATTGTTGTGGTTGTTGGAAAGGAAGTAAAGGGAAATCTCCACAATTAGATACAGATGGCAAAAAACAAACAAACAAAAAAACCTATAACCCTTCCTTACTCTATACAAAACTAAACAAAAAAAAAGTTTTGGCTTCTCTTTTACTTTAATTTCAGTCCCTTTGTACATTGCAAATGTTGATTACAAAAATAAACTAGTTTTTGATTAAAGAACCTTAAGATGACATCATCATTTGCAAACAGAAAGCAAAGCCATGCCTGGGCACCCAGGAGAGGTATACATGAAGTGGCAATGTCACGTCCAGCATAGCAGGAACATATGACAACTTCTATCATGCAAAGGACATTGTAGCTGTCTATGTGGGTGGGACAGACCGGGATTCTGAGACATTCTGCAACTACAGCCAGTGGTGACGTAATTATGTTTTATATCTATATTGGCAAACAAGACTTTCTTCTGGTGATATTGTCTTGCAAAAATTATTTTATGCCATTCATAGACATAAAACAAAACAAAACTAACCGTTTCTAAACAATATTACTTAATTTCTCTGTTTCCTGTCTGAACAATGTGTATAAACAATGTTACGTTGTATCTCTCTACTGTATCTCCGGTCTGTACAATGTATATACACAATGTTACTTTGTATCTCTCTCTCTCTCTCTCTCTCTCTCTCTCTCTCTCTTTCTATTTCTCTTCTTTCTTTATTTATTT
>NW_017306278.1:3948107-3962991 GCF_000935625.1 Nanorana parkeri
CCCTCTGATCAATGTTTATAAACAATCTTTCTTTCTCTCTCTCTCTCCCTCTCTGAACAATGGTTATAAACAATGTTACTTTGTATCTCTCTATCTCCCCTCTGATCAATGTTTATAAACAATGTTACTTTGTATCTCTCTATCTCCCTCTGATCAATGTTTATAAACAATGTTACTTTGTATCTCTCTATCTCCCTCTGATCAATGTTTATAAACAATGTTACTTTGTATCTCTCTATCTCCTATCGGAACAATGGTCATAAACACTGTGTCAGACTGTCCATTTTTGGACAGTAGCAGGTTGTGTATTTGCATCTGAACTCCCGGCAAGTGTGATGGTGGGGGCAGGTGTCAGCAGGGCAGAAGGACAGGGTGTGCTAAACACTTCCTGTGTACTTTGATAAGGTTTGTGTATTGTGTAGTATGCCTAAAATGTCCCCAACTGGTTATTGACGTGTCAGCTTTATGGAGCATTAGCATAAACGTTAGAAATCCTAGTGATGTGCCCTACAATAGAACACTATGGCTTGGTGTAGTTGTCATTGTTCCTGGGATAGACGCTTGATGGATAGCAGGGGTGCAAAGCATGCTGGGGATTTCTGTTTTCTCTGCGGCTGCTTTGATCTGGGACAGTAATATAGATGCGCACAAATGCTGGATGTGGACAGGGCATAAAGATTACTTTTTGCTATTACATTGATCTGCATTTTTCATGCCAGGTACCTACAGAGGTTCACTATTGTATATAAGGTGCCCTGAAATACTGGAGATACAGTATATGATGAGATAGTTCAGTGTGCATGTCATGCCATCTAGTGGTCAGAAGATGTGCAGCAACTAAAGGTTGAAGCAACTATAACCAAAACCTCTTTTTCCTTTTGGGTAAAACTTCCTGACATTTTTTTCTCTTTTCCCATTAAGGAGCTTTTTTTAAATCAATTTCTGCAGCAGAGACACAAAAGGCAGATAAATATTGAACATGCTAATTTCCTGGCTGAACCTGACTTACTGTGTGACCTTGCAGCAAGTATGCATATCTGCAAGGATACATTCCTGACATGTCACAACATGCAGCAACAGTATCATTCTTTTCAGTTAAGCTCTACCTTGTAATAATAAAATGCAGTCCTTGAGCTCCAGTCAGTGAAGTAGATGGTCACCATGAATGATGCCTGAATAAACCTGGTTCCATCCTTCTGAAAAAACAAACAAACAGATGAAGACATTGTCAGGGGGAGTGCTGTGATCTCTGTGAGAGGTAATAAATACCTGGAAGTGTTACACTGATACAATACTCAGCACCTTAAAGTGACACTAAACTCAGGAGTTAAATCTTAAAAATACATTCAAAAACCTTAACTATTAACAACAATGTATCCTATTTGTGTATCACTCGGCTGTAGATCCTCCAATCATCTCTGAATTGGTGCCGACACTTTCCTTCCTTCTGGAGGGGGGCTACTTTTGTTTCCCATCGTCCCTGTGTCCCTGTGTGTTGTAAAGTAGTCACCGCTCCAAGCTCACTCCCATGATGGACTACAATCTCAGTACAGTTTAGTAAACTAAACATGAGATTGTAGTCCATCACAGGAGTGAGCTTGGAGCGGTGACTACTTTACAACACACACATGGACCATGCGGAACAGATGTAGCCCCCCTCCAGAAGGAAGGACAGTGTCGGCACCAATTCAGAGATGATTGGAGGAACTACAGCCGAGTGATACACAAATAAGATACATTGTTGTCAAGGTTCTTGTATGCTTAACTCCTAAGTTTGGTGTCCCTTTAGCATGAACATATATCTGATGCTAGGTCCACCTTACCTTTAATAGGGACTCATGATTGGAGTTTAATGTGACAGAGCAATTGGTAAGAAAATTTACCTTCATAATAAATTTCCTGATTAGATGCAGCAAAGTATTTCTGGACATTTGACATTACCTATGCAGCTTCGGTTCTTCCGGCCTTTGTCAGGACATTGACCTCATCAGAGGCGTATTCTGCCAACTTCTGCGTCTGAATATTGAATTGCAATGATGACATCATCAGAGGGCGGGTCTACTAGCAGGAAGACCTGCCTGGGGTTAACTGAAACATCTCCATTAATATGGTGGCTTTCTTGCACAGCACAGTGCAATGGACGAGTGGATGGAGAGAGTGATGGTGCTGAGGCATTATAGGCACTATATTGATTATTGGAGTATGTCCACCAGAACTGCACACGAAAACATCAGAAAACAGCAAGACTCGTAACACAGGCTGAATGTTCAGGCAGGTAGAGTAGGCAGAGATGTAACACAGGCTGAAGGTTCAGGCATGTAGAGTAGGCAGAGATGTAACACAGGCTGAAGGTTAAGGCATGTAGAGTAGGCAGAGATATAACACAGTCCGAAGGTTTAGGCAGGTAGAGTAGGCAGAGATATAACACAGGCTGAAGGTTTAGGCAGGTGGCGTTCAGGCAAAGATATACCAAGGGCTGAATGTTGAGGCAGGTGACCTTCAGGCAAAGATGTAACACAGGCTGAAGGTTTAGTTAGGTGGCATTCAGGAAAAGCCACAACACAGGCTGAATGTTGAGGCAGGTGGCCTTCAGGCAAAGATGTAACACAGGCTGAAGGTTTGGGCATGTGGCCTTCAGGCAAAGACATAGCAGAGGCTGAAGGTTCGGGCAGGTGGCATTCAGGCAGGGCCCTAACACAGGATAAAGGTTTAGGCGGGCCTTGGGCAGGCAAAGGTACAACACAGGCTGAAGGCTTTGACTGGCACATTTGTCATGTTTCTTCCATAGCTTTGAAACTCAACCCTGGATTCTGACTGACGGATGCATCTAACAATCAGAATTTGGGGGCAGTTCTGGTGTTCCCCACGCCTGCTCTATGTACAGTATATCAGTATGGGACCAGAGCATGCCTTGTTATCAAACACAGCTAAAATGAAGGTGGGGGGAAGTGTAGTGGCCAGCTAATTGATTTCCAGGGCCAGCTCTGTGTCTGGAAGAACGGTGGAAATATGAATTGCTTTCCATAACAGAATACATTAGAATGAAATTCCTTTTAGTGAAATGTTACAATAAAAATAAGAAACATACTCCATAGCGGTTCATTCCCTGACAGGGCCTCTTTAGAGGGCATTGATAGCCAATTGTTTTCTTATTGTGAATAGAGCAGGGAATAGCTAAGATCCCGGGCAGCATTTTCTTTTCTACATCCACAGCATAAAATGCTTAATTCTAGATCACTCTTCAGATTTTACTTATCAATACCCTTGTGCCAAGGCAACAGAGTCTGCCATCTGTACCCCAATAGGGAGATCTCCTTGTCCTACTTTCCTGGAGACCCAACAGGAAGTGAGAAGAAATCTCACCAAAGTGAAGGAAGGCAGCATGAGCCTTTAGCACTCATTCACACGGGTAACGGCCGGCTCGTACAGATCTGTGCTGCGTGCACGCCCGTATCGGGCAGCTCCCGGGAAGGACAGGTGCTGCGGGTGATTATACGCAGCCCCTGTCCTTCTCTATAGGAGTACGCGGCCGTATGCCGCCCTACGCTCACCCGACCTGTACGTCCATACGGGTGCAGGTGTCCCTGCTCGGACGCAGATAGGCTCCATCCTGTCAGAGTACGAGTACGGACACCCGCACGTGCAGGTCGGGTGAGCGTAGGGCGGCATACGACTGTGTACTCCCATAGAGAAGGACAGGCTGCTGCGTATAATCACCCGCAGCACCTGTCTTTCCTGGGAGCAGCCCGATACGGCCGTGCACGCAGCACAAATCTGTGCAGGCCGGCCGTTACCCGTGTGAATGAGGACTTAAACATGCTTCTTCAGCCGAATAAGAGTTGGCCATGGTAGGCATCAGCTGGTAGAGTGGAGAGAGGTCATCATCCCCCCAGTGAATGAATCTGGAAGCGATGTGCATTTCATCACTTCCAGGTTCAGTGCTGTAATTCCCCAGCCGCTGTGGCCAGGGAGAGAAGCAAATGCAAAAACAGCTCTGGCCGCAAAGGAATTAAGAGACTCCTTCCCAATGGGGTTGATTTACTAACCTTATAAACACACCACGAACATGTATACACCTCTGTAGTGTGTTCCCTCCCAGCATGATCTATGGGTGAAATCTAAACACCTTTGTAGTGTGTACACACCCAGCAGGTGTGTTGTGCAAAGCCCTGCATGAATTACAAGGTGATGTTGTGTAAATTAGCTCTATGTTGTGTTGCTTGCGTTGATGAATGCAGGAATGTAAATGCATGAGCTAACCATTTTTGTCTAAACTGTGAAGCAGCATTATATATGCATCATGTGCATGATTTTTCCATAAATGGCATTAGTGGAAATATGCTTTTAGAGACTTTTTGGTTGATAAATACGTTTTGCTGTGTGAAAATCACACGCACCTGGTGCGTGCGTGCGTGTGTTTAGGTTAGTAAATCACCCCCATTGAGTCAGTAAGCACTGGGTCTCAGCACTAAACACAACATGCACAATTAAGGCGGTCTATTTATAAACAATACGCGGGGACATTCTCCCTGTGAATATATCCGTGAACATTCGTTCTGTGTGAACATATGCCAAAAACAAACGTTCTTTTCTCTTTGAAAGTGAAACATAGGTGCATATTTTTAAATGTAATATCACACTATGGCCACTAGGTGGAGCTAAAGGACCACAGAAAATAACTATTTATTTTCTGTGCTCTTCAGCGCCATCTAGTGGCCATAATGAGCTATTACATAGAAAAAAGAGACAAAGAACATTCATTTTGTCATCTGCACAGAATGAACGATCACAGATATTTTCAGGATGAATGGACCTGTGGATAGTTTATAAATAGCCACCAAAGTCCCCAGCAGGGGCAGACAGAAGATATAAATCTTTTTTACTGTTGCCTATTGTCATTGCACACAAAACACACCATGCGCGTTTTTCCGAAATCTGCCTTTTATTTGATGCAAAAACCACATCAATTTACAGCAATAAAAATGACAGTGAAAACATCTTGGAGATGATAGATCTATCATAGTCATAAAAATGCTAAAAATGTCCATGCTATGCCATTTTTTAAATTATTTGTACTTTTTCTTTGTCCTTTAAATAAGTTAAAAACATGAGAATATTCCCTACTCTCCCTCCCCCACGGGCCTCCAGTAAAGTCCATGGCCTTCCCGGCTGAGCAGGGACGACGCTATTTACAGACATGTCTTATCTGGAAGGATGATGCATTTCCTTTCGAGAACCATTGCAGATGTTGTACTTGTGATGAACTGACTGGTGATGGGAAAGCGGGAGGAGCCGAGATGTTGGTAGGTGGAGTACAATTATTCAGGTATCTGCATGTTTCATCATTCTCATGATACTGTCGATAAGCGCTGAGCGATGGCAAACCTATTTTGAGAACGAAGGTTCGCCAACCCATAGAGACAGCTGACTTTTTTTCTCTCCCATACCTCTCTTAGCAACCAAGGAGGCTCTGCCCAGCATCTCACCCAGCTCCTGGCAACCAGTGATGTTACTGGTTGCTAGGAGCTGGGTGGGACACTGGCCAGAGCATCCAAGGTTGCTAGCAGCTGGGCGAGGAGATGTATAAGGCCCATACACATCTCCCTGCCCAGCTCTTAGCAACCAGAGCAGTCAGGGAGATGTACTGTATATGCGCGGTGGACGCTCTGGGCCGCGATCCCGCCTGGCTGGGTTGCATTATTGCCAGAGCTTCCCAGGTTGCTAAGAGCCAAGTCGGGAAATGTGCCTCGGGCATCCCACCCAACTCCTGGAAATCAGTGACATCACTGGTTGCCAGAAGCTGGGTGTGATGCTGACCAGAGCGTCCCAGGTTGCCAAGAGCCAGGTGGGGAGATGTGTATGGCCCTTACACATTTTCTTACATGGCTCTTAGCAACCTGGGATGTTTGGACTAGGGTCCCGCCCAGCTCATGGCAACCAGTGATGCCACTGGTTGCCAGGAGTTGGGTGGGATGCCAGGGGCACATCTTCTGACTTGGCTCTTAGCAACCTAGGATGCTCTGAGCAGCATCCCACCCAGCCAGACGGGATCCCGGCCCAGAGCGTCCAACCCGCATATACATCTCCCCGACTGCTCTGGTTGCTAAGAGCTGGGCAGGGAGATGTGTATGGCCCTTATAAAGCTCCCCGCCCAGCTGTTAGCAACTTTGGATACTCTGGCCAGTGTCCCACCCAGCTCCTAGCAACCGGTGACATCACTGGTTGCCAGGAGCTGGGTGGGATGCCAGGGGCACAATTTTTTGTAGATACACCTCTGGCATGGTGTTCCACCCTAAATATGTGTGTAGCATGAAACGTGGTCGGGAAGGTGGAGTATACCTTTAAAAAAGTTACTATTTTGACAGCAAGATTTTTTTTTTTACATACAGAAAACAGAAAAGTAAAAAAAAGTGAATGTAAATAAAAACAAGCTGATGTATAACTACAGAGGTTACATTGTATTTCTTCTCTATAAACGACTCATTAAGTAGCTGCGACCTGCAATTGTCACTACAATGACTTTGGTGAAAAACGAGGGAGATGGAAGCCTGAAGGTATATGGAAGTGGACGCGATTATATTAGTCTATAATATTTATCATATCATTAATTACATTTATTTCAAGTAAAATAGATACTGACAATGTTTTCTTTTTTTACAATGAGAGTAAAGGGAGGCACACCATGGCAGTTTATGTATTCGAGATTCTGCTTGAGGCTATGAGCTGAATGTGGAGCAATTCCTATTATGTAGCTATCGTGAGCTAAAGTGGAACTCCGAGCATAATTTTGGTCAAAAGAGGACAACTGATTTCCAAGGGTGTGAAAGACCATCTACATCAAACCGGGACAACCTTCCCTAAATTGGGGTGGGGGCCTTCATCACCATTTGTCTTCCACATATAGTGCCCATTTTAACATCTCTACCCTGGGAATTTGGCACCTTCATCCAAATAGTTTAAACAGTGAACACAAGTCTCAGATTTCATGGCACCATGGTATGGAAATAAATGAAGGTGGCTTTAAAAACTGTCACACCTCCGATTATGTTCTTGGACAATCATCCTTGACACATTCCATGGTGATTCGGTTTAAAGGAGAACTATGGGGTTAAGGCTTTTCCCCATAGTTCTCCTTAGGGTAACGGCAGGACACAAACTAGCGTCCTCCCGTCACCCTAAGCTCAGTATATAGGGAGCTACAGCTCGCTGTACACTGAGACGCCGCAGCTGAAGCGGATCCCGACAATTATGTCTGGATCCGCCCAGCTGCGTGAGTGACAGCTGGCTCTGCCTATCTAGAGGCAGAGCCAGCTGTACCCGACCCCTCCCCCGTCCGTTCCGCCAGTCAGCGCTGGAGGATCGGAGCGGGGAATCCAGCCCCTCCCCTGTCACGGCAGAGAGCCGTGACAGGATCGAGAGGTGAGCGAATGCCGGTATGTGTTCCCTCACTTCCCGATCTACTGAGCCGACCTGTGACAGTCTCATTGTCACAGGTCGGCTAGAACTATGAGGTGAGTGAAAGCACTCACCTCATAGTTCTTCTTTAAGGTGCCTGTGCTACATGTGAGGATATAATATTGGGGTATCTTCTTGGGACTCATTAGAATTAGGGAAAAAGTTTGCATAAGGGGTGAAACGTCTTCAACATCACAGAATACACAATGGGCGTGGCTTTCCCTTTAAGAATAACTTACTTTGCATCTAAACCGACCATATATAATGCAACAATACCATTTCTTATGTAGCTGCACGCCATTTGTCCTGTTACCAGGGAAACAATAGCAGAACAGCCCGTGGACATAGATCTGAAGGTTTAACAAACCTACAGCATCTCAGTACTTAAATGTGACTCCATCTTTATCTTCCTCTTCTTTAACACTTGCAAATCGAGCTTATCAGGGGGACTTGGGTAATATGGGGGCTGGGTCAATTGGAACAGAAGTTGGGGCTTAACATTACTCTAAAAAAATTGACAGTCCTTATCTTTTCTACCCACTTCTTTGCAGTATATATTATTCTTCAACAATACAGAGGTCAGCCTATGCTTCGAAACCAAGAAAAGCATGCCGAAGCTATGATGCTGTAATGAATGTGTTGCCAAAAGAAAGTTATCACAAGATAAAAGAAGAATTACCTGCCATGAACCCATTTTATATCACCTACAGCCTTGGAACTGACTGTAGTAGGCCCCTGGTGACCTAATAAAAGTCAGTACAGGCCGACGTGTCAATGGCACAGCTAAAATCATACGTCTTTGCACCCTAGCAGCTGTACAAGGTATCAGCGAGTAAGGGGAGGTGGGACTATGAGCAGCTCTCATTGGCATAAGCTTGGGTAAAGCTACCTTGCTTAACAGCATACAGGAACAAAAGGTGCTTGCCAGGAAAGGGGGCACATTGAGGATGCAAGTAAACATAAGTGACTATTATATGTTTCAGAGAGCATTGGATAATCCTGTTACTCAAGTGAAATAAAAAACATACTTTAAAGGAGAACTATGGGGTTAGGGCTTTTCCCCATAGTTCTCCTAAGGGTAACGGGAGCACACAAACTAGCGTCCTCCCATCACCCAAAACTCAGTATACCGCGAGCTACAGCCTGGACGGATCCCGACAATACTGTCTGGATCCACCCAGCTGCGTGAGTGACAGCTGGCTCTGCCTATTTAGAGGCAGAGCCAGCTGTACCTGCCTCCTCTTCCGTCCATTCCGCCAGTCAGCGCTGCAGGATCGGACAGGGGAGAGGGGGGGAATCCCTGCAGGGAGCAGAAAGTAACAGTCACGGCTCTCTGCAGGCACAGGATCGAGAAGTGAGCGAGCGCCGGTATGTGTTCTCTCACTTCCCGATAAGTTTCATTGTCACACTTCGGCTCGAACTATGAGGCTGAGTGATTTTCACTCGCCTCATAGTTCTCCTTTAAACGTCCCATAAGACAGTAAATCCAAATTTTAAAATGTAAAGTAGAACTGTGGCCAGGTTATGGACTTTCAAATATTTACAGATTCCCAACAAGCAGAAATTAACTCTCATACAAGCCCTTACTGACCTCTGTAGCTGCAGGCACTCTGAAGTAATTCATGCTTGAAGTTTGCACCATTCACATTGTGTCTATAGTTCAGCTCCCTACACCCAGCATTCTAATCTATAATGTAAACATAGAGCAGGTGTACAGGAAGAGGAGAGTGGAGAGTGCTGAGATCCCACCTCAACGACTTCACTGCTTCTACTGTGAAATTTGAGGATGAATTGCTTTACGGTGGCTGTTACTACAGAGGTCATTGAGGGATTATTTTAAAGCTTATTTACTCTTTGTTAAGCATATGTAAATAATTGAATATCCATAACCCGACCACTGTTCTACTGTAAGCTACTCTCTAGGTAACCTAAACACGGGTCAGATCCTCCCTGTAAATATACAGCATATCTAAGAATTTACTTTGAGCCTGTCATGTCATGAGATGAAGGCTCAAGCCAATCCTTGCTATGATGAAAACTTCCAACAAACATTTTGAAAGTTGAAGGCAAAACTTCCACTTGCCAGTATTGGCACACAACATGCCCACTTTGAGAATTCCTACCCTTGTTAGTGTTGCTGATTTATTATCATTCCACCAAAGAAGGAATCGATAAGTATAGAATTGGTTTCCTCTCTCTTAGGCCAATTTGGAAAGACAATACAAGGCTCCAACATAATGCATAACATTAAAGGAGAACTATGGGGTCAGGGCTTTTCCCCATAGTTCTCCTTAGGGTAACGGGAGGACACAAACTAGCGTCCTCCCGTCACCCTAGGCTCAGTATACCGCGAGATGTAGCTCGCGGTATACTGAGACGCCGCAGCTGAAGCGGATCCCGACAATTGTGCCGGGATCCGCCCAGCTGCGTGACTGACAGCTGGCTCTGCCTATCTAGAGGCAGAGCCAGCTGTACCCGCCCCCTCCCCGTCCGTTCCGCCAGTCAGCGCTGGCGGATCGGGGAGGGGGGAATCCAGCCCTCCCCTGTAACGGCAGAGAGCCGTGACAGGATCGAGAGGTGAGCGAACGCCGGTATGTGTTCGCTCACCTCCCGATCTATTGAGCCGACCTGTGACAGTCTCATTGTCACAGTTTGGCTAGAACTATGAGGTGAGTGAAAAGCACTCACCTCATAGTTCTCCTTTAACCAACCAAACAAATTTGCCTTGGTGAAAACATACACTATACGGCCACATGTTTGTGGACTCCTGACCATCACACCTTTATGAGCTTTGTTGGACCTCCCATTCAAAAACCATGAGGATTTCTATGGAGTTGCCCCACCTTTGTGGCTGTAACAGCCTCCATTCTTATGGTAAGGCTTTCCACAAGATTTTGGAGTGTGTATGTGGGAACTTGTGTTAATTCAGCCAAAAGAGCATTTGTGAGGTCAGGTACTGATGTTGGACAAGAATACCTGGCTTACAATTGGTGTTACTTAGGGTGGTGTTCAGCTCTTCTTGTCCAACTAACGTAGGACAAGAAGACCTGTCTTGCAATTGGTGTCCAGGGTAGGGTTGAGGTCTCTGTGAAGGCCACTCGAGTTGCTCTACACAAAACATGTCTTATGGAGCTGGCTTTGTACACAGGGGACAGTCATGCTGAAAAAGGTCTTCACCAAATTGTTACCACAAAAGTTGTCAGGTCACAATTTTCTCAAATATCTTTAAAGGAGAACTATGGGGTTAGGGCTTTTCCCCATAGTTCTCCTAAGGGTAACGGGAGGACACAAACTAGCATCCTCCTGTCACCCAAAGCTCAGTATACTGCGAGCTACAGCTTGCGGTATACTGAGACGCCACAGCCAGAATGGATCCCGTCAATTATGTCTGGATCCGCCCAGCTGCGAGAGTGTCAGCTGGCTCTGCCTATCTAGAGGCAGAGCCAGCTGTACCCACCCCCTCCCCCGTCTGTTCCGCCAGTCAGCGCTGTAGGATCGGACAGGGGAGGGGGGAATCCAGCCCCTCCCCTGTCACGGCTCTCTGCACAGGATCGAGAAGTGAGTGAGCGCCGGTATGTGTTCACTCACTTCCCGATCTACTGAGCCGACCTGTGACAGTTCCATTGTCACAGGTCGGCTCAGATTATGAGGCTGAGTGAAAATCACTCACCTCATAATCCTCCTTTAAGTGCTGCAGCATTTACAGAACCCTTCACTGGAAACACCCAAACTGAGTAACTTAAAGCAGGGGCCACATACCTTTGCCCATATAGTGCATTAAAATCCCTGACGAAGATTAATGCCATTTCATGGACCACTTTCCCTATCATAGCTCAACCAAAAGTTTTTAAAAGCTCATTTAATATTATGTAAACAACATGTAATATAGAATTATTATTTTTTTAAAACTTTTTTCAGTTTTTTTTTGCTTTATAAAAGCATCCCTCCAGCACTTGGGGCGGGTTAAGGGGCGTGACTCCCTAAAAGGGACCCTTGCCAAAACATTATCCTTCATTTACAAGATGAGGTAATAAGCGCGACGCCGCATGAGACAACTGAACTCTTGATACGGAGGTTTTGAATTGTTGGTGAATCATGTGACACAGTATTCGGTAGTTAAAAATGTAAAAACGGTTCAGAAAAAGGCAAAAAAGTACTTTATCGGCATTAAAGACATTACGTGACTGCTCGATGTTGGAAAGTTCAACACTGAAGACAAAAGCAAGAAATAATTATTCTTTTTTTTTATCTTACTCCCAGAAAAATAGTAAACTTAAAAGCACAAATGTTTGTTTGTGTTTTCCCCTTCTCTGTAGTGTCCTGTTACAAACGGATCTGATTTGCTATTTACAGTAGAAATAGTTTTTGGTGAGCTAATGTCGTGAGTCCACGGCGAAACTCGAAGCTGTTTGTCGGGTCCTAAACGTTGACGTCGGCGAGATACAGATGGTCTTTTGGACCTGCCCTTAAAATAGAACATGAAAAAGTCTCTGTTTCGGCCGTAGAGTTACCGTTCGTTGTTAAGCTACAGTGGACGCATTTTGGAGTTTTTTTGTTTTTGTTTTCCAAGTCGGGTCACGTGGAAAGTCCAGGCCTATTCCTCTACGGTGTAGCGGTTTTGTTTGACAAACAAACTCAGGACATGGTGGACAAACTGATACTGTTCGCTGGTTTGAATCATTCCTCCCCTAGAAAGGAAAACAAATATGCAACAAGTAAAACTACTGCACATGCCCTATATTTCCTGCAGTGGCAAATGCCTAAGCCCTAAACTTTTTTCTTTTGTGTTGGATAGAGTAGGGAATGGAAGAGCAGGACTAAACTCAGCATTAGAATCTGAAAGGACGTCAAAATCCTACACTACAGCTTCAAGAAATACTATCTATCTTATACATACCCTAAGATAACTTCACACAATAACAACCATGCGTGTTGAAACCAGAGCCATTTTGGAAACATTCTTGTCCTTCACTTCCTAGCCCACCACTGACGTTGCGATTAAATCCTGAGCTTGCCTATAAAAGAGACCCGAGCCTCTCTCCCGTTTCAATATCGCTATTGTATTGCTTGCTAGAGGATGTGGTGTCACCCTGGCAGAGGGAAGAGCAGGTTCTGGCTTCAAAGGATGCTGAGACCAGTGGTCCATGCAGTGCTCTCTCAGCATCCTTTGAAGCCAGAACCTGCTCTTCCCTCTGCTTGCGTGACAGCCCATCCTCTAGCAAGCAATACAATAGCAATATTGAAACCACTTTTCAATGGGCTGTGAAATTTTTAAAGGAAGCCTCTATTCCTGTTTTTTGGTGGATTTGACCCAAATAAATAGACTACTTTTAAGGCGAGCTTCTATATGGCATGAAGTTTACTTTATGAGTTTATTTCTGCTTTAAAACCCCTGTCTGTGTCCTGCTGGAGAGATTCCCCTTGACTTCTAGCCTTGGAGACACAACGGAAAGTGAGAGAAAAAATCCCCAAAATAAGGGGAATTCCTTAATTACGTGGTTGACACCAGAACATTTGTCACCTTTGGAAGACTTCCTCTCAGTTCTTGCTCCTATGGCTAGTCTAAAAGTTATGATTAAGGCCTCATTCACACTAGAAACGGCCGGCACGTACAGCTCCATGCTGCGTGCACGGCCGTATCGGCCAGCTCCCGGGAAGGACGGGTGCTGCGTGTGATTAGTAAGCAGCCCCTGTCCTTCTCTATGGGAATAAGCGGCCGTACGCCGCCCTACGCTCACCCTCAGGATAGATCCTGTCTGTGTCCGAGCCGGGACACCCGCACGGACTTGCAGCCGCTTATTCCCATAGAGAAGGACAGGGGCTGCTTACTAATCACACGTGGCACCCGTCCTTCCCAGGAGCTGCCCGATACGGCCGTGCACGCAGCATGGAGGTGTACGTGCCGGCCGTTTCTAGTGTGAATGAGGCCTTACCCTTACTTTTTTTCAGTGAAGGTGGTCATCAGGAAAAATAGTGGGGTGACTCTCTCCAGCAGTGACAAAGCCCACAATAAAGACTTGGCGGAAGGTCAAACCTTTCCACATTCTATACAAAACTAAAAAAAAAGTTTTCCCTTGACATAACCTTTAACTTTGTAACCTAGTGAGAGGGTCAAAAGACTTGAAGTTCTGAGGGATCATTTTTCATTAATGACTCAGTAATCCATTAATGACTCCCTGATTTACTAAGTCAATATGGCGACTATGTTACACTTTCGGTACTGGTAGCCCAGAGTCCTTTTGGCTACGTTTACATGTGCTGGAGTAAACAGCTGTAATCATTGCATGCAACGTTGGGTCGGTATGGCACTACACTATGCCCAATGAACCATTATGACATCCCTGAAGAACAAAAGCATCTGCCACTAAATGCAAAAAGATCAATATTCTTTTAAATATACACTGTATCACAAGAAAAATAAACACACCTGTTCAATTGTTAAAACATACCAAAACTTCATGTATAATCTTTCTATGAATATGTTAGGTGGTTTCTCATGGAAGGAAAAAACAATCGTCTTTCCATGGAGAACAGACCCAGATGTGAACATAGAGATACCGAGCAGCAAGCAGGTGAGTGCATCCAGGTGACTACAAGGTATACAATGCATTGATGATCCACATAACTACAGTATAACATTGAAAATTATTTCCAAGAGCAGAAAGGAAGGAAAGAAGAAAGGAGGGAAGGAAGGAAGGAGAGAAGGGAAGGAATGGGACCGTAATATACAGGGGTACAGGTACTCCTAGAATGAGATCCTAATAGGTTGGACTTGATGGACTAATGTCTTTATTCAACCTCAAATACTATGTAACTATGAATGAGAAAACTGAGGAGCCACCACAGTACTCAGGAGCAACAAAAAACATTTTGGTTAAAGGAAGAGTGCGTGTCATAGGAAGTTATACTCTGGCGAGAGGTGATAAGACCCTTATTGCTCAATACATTGCTTGGTCTCCCAGGGCTGTAGCTACCATGGGGCGAGTGAGGAATTCGCCTCAGGAACAGCTGAGAGGGAGCGCAACCAGGGCCGGCCTGGCTGCGCCCCCTCGCCCCTGTTGCGATGGCGAGCACGGGGCGCCATTGGCAACAGGGGCGCCAGGCGGCCAACACAGCCGTGGGAGAAGAAGAGCGTCACAGGCTCCAGCTTCTCCTCGGATCCCCGCTGCTGTCGCCCACCTGTATGGGCAGAGGACTCTGTGTCCTCAATCTCTTTTTCTATTTCAAAAGGGAAATGTCAGGGGTCTGTTTAGACCCGCAATATTTCCCCGAATTCCCCCGGATACTAAAAATGTGTTCATTAGTTTCGTCGAACGAAAACATTTTTTATGCTATTTTGGATTTGGCCACCAGTGCATTCTGCGCATGCGCGCTGCCATCCTGGAGGCGGGGCGCATGACGTCCCATACCGCACATGTCTGTTGGGGGG
>NW_017306278.1:3963273-3977684 GCF_000935625.1 Nanorana parkeri
CCCTCCTCCTATACACACACACACACTTATGCACACATATTACTAGACATGTGCAAAGACTAAACAGTTGTTTTGGACGAAATGAACGGAAACTAAAAATGTTTTCATTAGGTTTCGTCAAACAAAACACATTTTTGGTGGCAGGGCGCATGACGTCACATACTGCACACGGCTTTTGGGGGGCACAATTTTCTGTTCTTGCCTCGGGATCAAAAGGAACTAGCTACGGCTCTGGGGTCTCCTAACTACTTCGTCAGGAACAGGCAACTGTCACCGTTTCAGACTCGACTTTTAGGGGATCTTTGCTATTGTCTGTTTGCCCATCAAAATGTTTCACTGAAGAATTTACAACATCCTAAACCTGGAATCATATATTCTTTTTAAAAAAATTTTTTTTCTCAAAGTAGCATCTCTTTTATTTTCATTGTACCTTGACAGTTTTTATTTCATCAATCTATTTTTATGTAACACACCTGATATTACAACTCTCAAATACAAAATGTCAAGGCGAGACTGGAGTGCAGGGAAAAGAACAATGATGGCTACACCAACCTATAGGAACAGGCCTCGCAATGTCCTAATTTTCTAATTAGGTCTAAGGAGTGGTTAAAATTTTTTTTTAGCTAAAGAAGATTGTCCTACCTGTCTAACCGTAGCTGGCAGGTGGTCCGCAGAATGTTCACCTTCCCCCCGTTCTTCATCTGCTTACAAAGGAGTGTGGTAGCGATAAAGCAGCCGGTTCTTCCAATCCCCGCACTGCAAGACAGAGCATACCTGTTCATAGAAGCTGGTCATGTAACTGGACATTTCCGGTTGTGTTCAGTTAGCGTACCAGATCTCAGAGGCTAGAATGAAACTGATTTTATGTTATTGTTGTAAGGATAAATCAGATTGTGGAGTTGACGATATACACAGCCACAGTGCACTTTAGTAGCTACACCTTTCTGGTGCAAGGTAGGACCTCATTTTGGCCTAAATTGTTTTAGACATGGATCTAACAAAGTGCTGGAAATGTTCCTTAGAGACTGAACTGACAGAGTGCTGAACAGACGGTATCACTCAGTTCACCTAGTTTTGTGGGTCACATGTTCACGCTGCAACTTTATATCTCACCTCATCCAGGAGGTTCATGCTCTGTACGTCGGCTTCTGCTCCTTTTGTCCACCAGATTCTGGCCGTAACACCTGCCAAATTCTGATCCTTTTATCCCACCAGATTCTGACCGTAACACCTGCCAAATTCTGATACTTTTATCCCACCAGATTCTGACCGTAACACCTGCCAAATTCTGATCCTTTTATCCCACCAGATTCTGACCCTACCATCTGCGAGATTCTGAACCTTTTATGCCACCAGTTTCTGACCCTACTATCAGTGAGATCCTGACCCTCTTATCCCACCAGATTCTGACCCTACCATCGGCAGGATTCTCACCCATTTATCCCACAAGATCCTGACCCTACCATCTTTCAGATTCTGACCCTTTTCTGACACCAGATTCTGACCCTACCGTCTGCCATATTTTGGCCCTTTTATCCCACCAGATTCTGACCTCCCCATCTGCCAGATTTCAACCCTGCCAGCCACCAGATTCTAACCATGATATCCACTTAATTTTTACCCTGTGATACCCCAGATTATGAACCAACCATATACCAAATTCTGACCCTGACATCCACTAAGTTGTGAACATGCTTTCAGCTATATTCTGACCCTACCATCTACCAGATTCTGACCCCCACCATCTGCATGTTGCAGCAGATCAAGTTGTATTAAGCCAGACTAAATTTTTCCAGTCTTCAGGCAAGTCCAATACTGGAAGTCCTGTGCCAATGGGGGGTTAATTTTTTGGAGTCCAGCATGGTCTTCTACAGATACAGCCCATCTCTTCAAGCACAGCATCGTCATTCAGGGCAAAGTGACTGGGTCTGCAAAAATGTTCCCCCCCAAACCCACTTATACTCAACTCTCTAGCAGTACCCCAACTCTTCTGCTCGCACAAAATAAAGTTTCCAGGTTTGGGAAGCATGTGACCTCCTCTCATGGGTCAGCTTGTGCAGAGCACTGTAACATGACAGATGGGACAGACAGCCCTGCTTCCTCTAAGCTCGGACACCAGCCAATACTGGGTGATTCAGTCCTGGCTGTGAGGAAGGAATGAGTGGCGGGGATGCTGTGAAGAAGTCTGTATCATGTGGTTGGAGGTAATGCACCACAACAGTCTATATAAGAAGAATTTGGATCACAAAAGAATTTGAAGGTAGAACAAACTTTGTTGCAACCAGGAACTGGATGATTTCCCTTGGGTTTCCAGTGCAGAGAAATGATAAGACAATAAGAGACTGTACAACTAAGTGGCAATTGTGGTGAAGCTTATTAGGGCGTAATAATCTATACAATGCACAGCGCTACAGCCATGGATGGAGAACGCTTTATCAAGCTTCTCAGAACACAGTTAGCCAAGGACAATTTTGTACATATATCAAAGTAATAAAGAGAGAGCAACAGATAGTATGATCTATAATCACCCACAATACGCAGTGAAAGCCCAACTCCAGCTGAAATGGTATTTAGGGAAGGGTTACAATCTCTGCTGGTTTTTTTGCTGTCACTGACAGTGATATAAAGCTTGACAGAGGTTTTAACCTTTTTCCAGTTGGCCCAACACTTGGCTATCATTTTGCTTAAAGCTGAGCTCCGGCCTTCACTTCAGTCTTGCACAGTCGTACTGGCTCCTCTCCTGGACTGAAATCGCTTACTTTGACCTCACAATATGTATTAGAAGCTGCAGCAATTCAGGTAGAGCCCACCTCATTTCCTGGCTGGCAGACAACATCCCTCATCATTTAGCCCCTTTCCTACCCAGCCTGACTGTTCCTGACCCACCCCTTTCATTCATTGGATTTTAGTTCTTTCAATCACGGAGGCTCAGCATCACATGTGGGACTGCCTAGGAACACCCACTCCTCCATACTGACACCTGACCATTAATGTATTTTTAAAATTTGCATAACCCCTCCCAAGATCCAGCCCAATCAGGGATGAAGGCTCTTGACAGCAATACAGAGGCATAGTGCTGTGAGGAAGCTACGTGTCCCTATAAGTAAGGAAATAAAAGGGGACTGTATTCTCTAGTGACTTAACACATTTGGTGGGATAAGAAAGTTGAGGTCTTGTTGAATTGACTTCTGTGTCCAGTCATAGTCACATATCAAAAGTCCAATTGAAGTAACAAGTATAGATACGCAATCTAATAGACCAGGGGTAGCCAAACTCCGGCCCTCCAGCTGTGGTGGAACTACAAATCCCATGAGGCATTGCAAGATTCTCACAGCCACAGACATGACTCCTGGAGAGAGATGCATCATGGGATTGGTAGTTGGAGGGCCGGAGTTTGGCCACCCCTGTAATAGACACTAACAACTGCCATTTTCAGACTCCGTGCACTCGGTAATTAGCTCTCATTAACATACCTGATGAGACACGCCCCCTCTTTTCCTGTTGTGAGGGCTGTGGCTGTTACTCAGCTCTGCCAGCACAGAGCACTTCAGTGTGTAAGCAAGAAGCAGTATTTTTGTTTAGAGAAAAAGGTATTTTAGTATTTCTTAGCAAAAAATAAGCATACAGTACTATAAAGAGACAAAAATGGTGAGAGTTTAGTTGGCCTTACTAGACTTAAAAAGGACACATGCCTGCCAAATTTAGCAGGCAAAAATAAAACCCTCTAGTCAGAAGTCGACCATTTTGCTTCAATGTACAAAAATAATTACTTTACAACCACCTTAATTTCCTAGATCAAAATATTATATGGTTCAAAAAAACCTTTGCCCACCTGCAGTGTACGATGACAGGTCCGTCATCAAGCTCCGCCTTCTGCCTGGCCTCTTCCACATCCTTCACCAGTTTCAAGAGTGCCGGAGCCTGATCTGGTGTCTTCTGATCTGGCCATGAGGTGTACCAGAAATGCTTGAGGATCCTTTCTTCCCCATCACTCTATGCCGATGACAAATTATAAAGGTATTACTTTCTGTATCACAAAAATAGCACAGGAGACCTTACACGTGTTGTAACATTTCTTACTTTCCCTTAAAGGAGAACTATGAGGTGAGTGATTTCCAATCATGCTCATAGTTAGAGCCAACGTGTGACAAGGAAGCCGTCACAGGTCAGGAAGTGAGCAGAAACATTCATCGATCTGCTCAATTTCCGATCGTCTCCCTGCAGTGAGCAGTGACTGTCAGTCACTGCTCCCCGCAGGGGTTCCCCCCCTCCCCTCACCAATCCTCCAGCACTGAGAGGAGGAATGAATAGTGGAAAGGGGTGGGCACAGCTGGCTCTGCCTCTAGATAGGCAGAGCCCGCTGTCACTCAGCCAGCTGGGTGGATCCAGACAGTATTGTCGTGATCCATCCCGGCTGCGGCGCTCTCAGTATTGCCCGCGATATACTGAGCTTTGGGTCACGGGAGGAGGTTAGTATATGTCCTCCCGTGACCCTAAAGAGAACTATGGGGAAAAACACTTACCCCATAGTTCTCTTTTAAATGTCATTAAATGTCAATATTGTTAAATGTCATTTTAATATGAAGTTAGAACTTTGGTTCTAGTCTTCTCAGACTATATCAGTCAGTAGCAGTTAGTCACATTGAACCAGATTCTTCTGTAAAGTTGAACATGTTTCCCAGCTTCTCTAAGCCACTTCTTCAGTTCCATTGAGGGTCAGGAAGATACCCCAGTATTTATATCCACACTGGTAACTCATACACCTTGATCCAACCACCATAGAATGAGATTGTCCAAAAACAGGATGGGAGGTGTGAAAGCTGTGGAACCCTACTGTCCTAGTTACATTATCCCATCTTTGGTCTCTGCGGTTGGCACATGTGGTAATCCTTCCACTCACATGGCTACAGGTGTGAATTGTTGTCAAATCGCAAGGGTAGAGATGTTAAAATGGCTTTATATGTGGAAGAAAGATGGTGTCAAAGATTATACCATAACCTGGATAAATGAGAAACTCCACAGACACTCAGACTATATTATGTAGGCGGGGGAATTAGACTGCGTCCCCTCTCTTTTTGTCCTTGGTAACCCCCCTTGTTCCTTGATTTGACCAGACCAGTGAGGAGGCTAGCAAGCCACCCAATGCCACCAAGCAAAATACCACATACTTCTAGGTATAGGGATGGGGTGGGGGAGTCCTCAACGGCTTGGAGCTTGCATGGTGTTTACTCTCTTTCCTAACTGACCAGTAGAGGAGTGAAGGGGAGATGAATATGTGCAGCTAGTAATGACTTCATAACAGTGAACATATCTTTTGCCCTACAAAACCTTGAAAAGTGTTATTTCCAACCGCTAGTGGAGGGAATTCATAGAAGAAGCCAAAACTGATAAATTGTCTCATCCTATCATATATTGCTTCTTCGTCTGTCTCTTCTGTTGCCTGGCTTTGTCAATCTCCTCTTCTGTTGTTGTGATAGTACAAACCCATTTTTGTTCTCACCTTTAAAGTCATGATTCTTAGCACGTAATCATCATCTGGGATGATGTCTTTTATTGTCACTTCTATCCCTTCATATACAGCCTGTTTCTCTGGCCAGTATTCTGTACATTTCTAGAGGAGACAGCACAAAACGGAAGACAGCAGGTCAGCTGACATATTATTCTGAACCACGAATATAGAAGTTGGTTGACAAGATTTTAGGAAGCAGAATGTAGCCCATTGTTCCCTGCCAGGCCCACAACTACCCCTTCAATGCATTACTTCCTAACAGAGGCTTAGTCATGATCTGGTTGCCTATTGGTTTGGTTGGTCGGAAATGCAGCCTGTATGTTTGTATCTGGGTGCTGTAGGTTGAAATGGATCCCAGCAGATATGGACTCATGGCTGGTGGGTTATCTATAAGACCACCTGCAGTGGTAACATTCTTATGTATAAGACCCCACTTCATACTGCATATGAGTGCATTGGCCCCATTCATTCCTATGGTTAAGCTGTAGTCAAGGTGGCTTCCAGCAGTTCCTTTAGATTAAGGCTTACTCATAGAAATTAATGGCACAATCTGAAAATCTGAAGAACCAGCTGGGACCTTGTCTGGAGAAAGATTCATGGATCAGGGCAGAAGGTAAATATTATCCCAGGTTCTGCATTTAGCAGGGGTGGGGGAATTTATTAATCTTCACTAAAGATGGAGTTGTCCACTATTGAGGGAAAGGTAGGCCTGATTAAACCCTTTAAATACATTAGAGTATGATTAGGGATCAGGAGGGTAAGAATTTTCAATATGAGCTCAAGAATACTGCTAGTATGAGGCATGACCTTCACGGGTAACCTTGTGTGAACTTATGGAACAAGTAGTGGATGCTTGGAACAGACTTCCAGCACAGGTAGTAAGTCAATCAACAGTAAGTGAATTTCAACATGCTTGGAACAAACGTAAGTCTATCATCAGACCCAAAAAAAAGTTTAAAAGGGGCAGACTTGATGGACCACTTGTTCTCTATTTTTATGTGTCTTTGTCCAGGAGATTGGGCAAAAGATGAGCTTTGCTAAACAATTTATTATGCATTGACAACAACAGAAGTGATTTAGCCTACCCAAGTCTTTATAGAGACATAGCTTTGGTGTACCAGGCCTTCTCCTTGTTGCTGGAAATCTTTATATTCTGTGAACACCTATCTGAGCCATGGCAGGCATTCCCAACCCTTCCCACTGTAGGTGTCTCCTTACTTCCTCTTGGATAGAGAGGAGGCTGCACATCCCCGAACCCCTCCAGCCCGCATCCTCACCCACAAACACATGTGAGATTTTCCTGGAATCTGATTACACTGATTTTGATTACATTAAAACTGAGTTTGATTGATTGATCGTCATTACATAAAACTCTAAAGAATCTGGAATGTTATTACAGAAAACCTGCACACCTTAAATAAAACACATACTGTATATATACATATAGCATATAACGCACAAAGAGGCTAAAGCTAAGGACAGTGGCTTCCTTAAGGGTCCCCCAATACACCATAAAGTAAAGAATAATAAATCTAGCACACCGGAATACCTTTTAAATGGTTATATTTAGTAAAGTCTTGATAAAATCACTACATACAGTATGTGAACAATTGACTACACCAGCCATCCCCGAGACTTAAATATCACTATACATAAGGCAAAAGCAAGGAGCTATTCATTCATCACACAGTATGTGATCATTGGGAGGCCATGGGTTCAAACAGACAACATAGCAATACACACAAAGGACAACGACAATAGAAAAATGTAGATACCCATTGTAGCTAGAGGTGGGGGGGGGGGGGCATTACCCCTTTGTCAAGTCTATTGCCACCTGAGTTTTGAACCCCCGACCTTCCAGTGGTCATATACTGTATGATAATGTACGGCTCACTGCAGTTGCCTTTCGTGTTGAGATATGTCTAGGATGGCTGGTGTGGTCAATTGTTCATATATGTAGTGTTTGTATAATTTGAGACTTTGCTAAATATAGCCATTTAAAAGCTATTCGGGTGTTCTCGTTTTTTTAAAAATCTATTCAGGGAAAAATCTGGATTATCAAATGCAGACGAAAATGAGGCACCTCATTGACTTCCTCGATGTTGGTGATCATGACGATAATGGGGGAGTGTTCCTGCCAGACCATCTTCCAGAAATCTCCAACGGTGTTCACTGTGGGTCCCTGAGTGGCAATGTAAACTCTTTCCTCTTCTCCATAACCCTGTGGCATAGAGCAGAACCATCAGGAAGATTGTCTGCAGCTAGTAAAGAGCATGTCAAGGACCAAGAGCCTAAAAGTCTATGAAAAAGCTGGAAAAGTGCACTAACACTTGTCACCAGCAGGTGGAACGAGAGATGCTTTTCATTTAGGCAGAATTGTCCTCAACTGAAGGCAAACAGATAAATACATCATACAAATGCATAGATTGATTGAATTTTGTGATCATTGGGATCCTGATGTATCCCCTTTCATGGCTGAACTTACTCCCAAACATATCAATGCATGAAAACATTTACTGCCTTCCCCAAACAAAAAGGTCTGGATTCTACTCACTCGAATGTAATTGGCGTTTACGTAGGAACTCAGAGGGTCGTCCTCCTGGTCTGGTGATATAAGGCACACTCTGGTTTGTGGATCTGAAAAAGTAAAAAGAAAATATAAAAAATACAACAATGTATTTTTTTTAACACTGAAGTTTTGCTACGTTGTTGTGTTGCCTTCAAATCCCACTATGTGATTGGGTTCTGTATGTTCTATTGTGTATGCTAAGGAAGTCCTCCAAGTCTTCTGGTTTCCCTCCATAGACAACAGTTGGATAGGGGATCTAACCCTTCATTATATTATCCCAAACTTAAATTTACCAATATACAGTTTAGCTTTGATCCAGTAGTAGGCAATCACATTTATATGGACATGAGCCTGTGCATGTGATGTCATCCCTTCTGGAATGGAGGCATCAGCATACCTCCTTAGAGGCGCCCCCTTCCCACCCTCAGGCCCCATCTAGATTGTAAGCCCTCAGGGGCAGGGCCCTCCTTGCCATCTCATCTTGTGATTGTAATGTCTTCCTTATATTGTAAAGCTCTGAGCAAACTGTCGGCGCTATATAAATCCTGTATAATAATAATAGCAGCTGTGTGGGCTGCTATGGCTTTAGTTACACCACTGTTTGTAGCCCTGAAGGAACCTTTTTAAAACCCCCAAACCCATTGGTAATATTTTAACACCCTGCAACTAATAAACTTGATCTGGACTATCAAAAACCTTATACATCTTTCTTTTGGATCCTCTTTAGGACTTTACATAGCTAGAGTACCAGGATCCAAGTTTTATTAATTTAAACACAGAGGGGAGAATTTATCAAATTTATCAAAACTGGAGCAGACAAAATCTGGAGCAGATTTGCACTGCAGCCAATCAGCATCTCTCTCTCTCATTTTCAAATCTTACCTGAGCAAACTGAAGAGAGATGCTGATTGGTTGCCATGGGCAACTGCTGCAGATTCTGTTTGCTCCAGTTTTGATAAATTCACCCCAGAATGTACTCATACATTCATGAAGCTGGCTTATTTTATATATAAATATCAGATAAATTACTGAAGAGATTGTCCATCAAGAATCTTTGGATGATGCAGCTAAATGCTTCCACTCCTCAAGTTCCAAGTAAGTTTACATTTTTCCAAAATTTTGGCAAAAATGAGATTTAAGTGAATTGTCAGAATTTTGGTGAAATGCATTGGATTCCAAAGGAAAAGGTAAAACGCAATGTGGTTTTGGTGGATTTTTAAGTGTGCAATGGGCTTTAAATGGCTTCTGGAGGTACAAATGCTCCTTTCAACTGGACTTGTTCTTGTGCCAAAATATGGCCCCCTCAGAAGCCTAATTATTTAATTTGTTTTGGCAGAAAGAAAGAAACAGAAGGCGAATCCCTCCCAAAAAAAAAAAAAAAACACACCCCCAATCAATAAAATGTTTTATTTTTTTTAAAAGCAAATTTTGCCTAGGCCGCTTCGCAATTGAAATTGAGGATTTTTACACTGATGAAATTGTGCATTTTGTGTCAAAATCAACTTCACCGAAACCACTCCGTTCACCCCAACAAAATAGCTGACAACTGAATTCTTCGGCTGGTCAGAACTTACTTGGGAGTATGGTTTTGTATCTGTTTTTTCGGACTAAACCGAGAATTTCATATTCCTTCGGGTCAACGAAGTTCATCGGGATCTCCTGCGAAATGACGGAAATGTTAGAAACCAAAATCTTTCTGTGGAGAGATTAATTGCTGAAAAATACACGGACGGAAGTGTTTCGAGCCTCTGAAACTGAACACAGCCAAGCAATTCATAGACATACAGCGAGCATCTATTCTTTTCCATCAGCTTGTCTGTCAAAGAGACACATTTCACAGCAGAAGGTAATTAATATTCACACGTAAAACACCACACGTAAAATCTCAAGATACAAAAATCGTGACACTTGAAGGAAGAAGCCCTGATGGCCTGTGATTTTAATGAGTTGTGGAAGACGTGTGGGGGATTGACAAGAGCAAGTGAGGGTAGAAGAGAAGGGGGGGGGGGAGAGGAATAGGTAAAGGGGGTGCTAGGGAGAGAGGAGGGGGTAGAAATTAGAAGGGGGTTGGAGGAGAGGGCAAAAAAGAAGGGATGAATGAGGGCAGGAGAGGGGAGGGCAGAGCAGAGAAGAGAGGAGTTTGGGAGAGGAGGATGAGAAAATGAGGGGAGAAAGGGGGATGAATGGAAAAACAGGGCAGGAGTACAAAGCAAAGGTGGGAGGAAAGGGGAGGAGAAGGCAGGACGGAGGAGAGGGTGGAGGAAGGCAGATGAGAGGAGGGAAGGGGAGGAGAAGGCAGGAGAGAGGAGATGGTGGCAGAGGAGAGGGTGGAGGAGAGCAGAGGAAAGGAGGAAAGGGGAGGAGAAGGCAGGATGGAGGAGAGGGTAGAGGAGGGTAGAGGAGAGGAGGGAAGAAGGAGGAAATGTTGGAGGAGGGAGAAGAGGAGAAGAGGGGAGAGGAGGGAAGGGGAGAAGGAGGAATGTTGGAGAGGAGAGGAGGGAAGAGAAGAGAAGAAGGGAAGAGAGGACCAGAAAGAAGAGGCAGATGAGAGGAGGATAGGGGAGGAGAAGGCAGAAGAGAGGAGAGGAGGGAAGGGAAGAAGGAGGAAATGTTGGTGGAGGGAGAAGAGGTTGGCAGAGAAGAGGGGAGGTAAGAAGGAGGAAGGTAGGAGAGGAGGGCAGGGAAGAGGGGAAGAGAGGACAGGAAACAGGAGGGGATAGAGGGCAGGAGAGAATAGAGGAGTGCAGAGGAGAGGAGGAGTGGAAAGAAGGAGGAAGGTATGAGATGAGAGGAGGGCAGGGAAGAAGGGAAGAGAGGGCAGGAGAGAAGGGAGGGTAGATGAGGGCAGAGGAGAGGAAGAGAGGGCATGAAAAGTGAGGGGAGGAGAATAGAACAGAAGAGGGGAGGGCAGAAGGAGGAAGGTAGGGGAGGGGAGGAAGGCAGGGAAGAGGACAAGAGAAGGTAGGAAACAGAAGGGGAGGAGAGGAGGGCAGAAAAGAGATGAGGGTAACGATGAGCAGAGGAAGGGAGGGGAGAAAAGAGGAAGGTAGGAGAGGAAGGGAGAGCAGAGAAAAGTAGGGAAGGGAGGAGGGGTGGAAAGGGCAACGGAAGGGAGGAGAGGTGGGGAGGGCGTAAAAAAGGAGAGGTGGGTAGGCTGGACATACACCTAAACATTGCTGTTGATAATTTATTATTGGACTTACAAAGAACTCCTTCTGAAGGGTAAAAGAGTCCAGGGCCTTCTCATGTAGTTCATCGGGGGTGAGGACGCAGCCGGCGGTTTGGAGATACTCCTGGGTGGACTGCTCCCTTGGGGACATGATATGTCCATAGGGCTCTGTGCATCCGGTTGTGCACATGTCTAAGGTCAGGGACACGTTGGAGCCGCGCCTGCAGAATACATAAGGAGTTTACATAGATCCAATAACCTACCTCACATGTTACACGTCACTATAAATATTCTACGCACTAACTCCAATAGGCACATTATCTATGGACTGCTCCAATGTACTACCAACAATTTTAGGCTGAAGGAGGCTCGGTTCCTCTTTGATATAAACCAAGTTGTAACTTGTTGGCGTACTTTTTTAATTTTTATTGCAGGATTGACTTTTTTCCTATATTCTAATTCACAAATCGGAAATATTCATAATTTTAATAATCATTAAAATGTACCTCCTCTCCTAAATAAAGACATCACCTTTCTTGGAGGCCCACAGACTTCACGCTGAGCGTGCCCTGGTCCATATCGCCCCTGATGTCCATCAGACAGTCGAAAACCGGCGTGTCCGGGATGGGCTCCAGATCCATGAAGTCCTCCACTTTGTCATCCGTCCACTCGGAGTACGTGAAGGAGGGCTGTCGGCTCACGGACTGACGGCGGTCGTCCGAAAGGGCCGGTTCGCCGTGGGACTTCAGGTACCATACCTGGAGACCGCAAAAAAAGAAAGACAAAGAACCTCTGAGACCATAAAGAAGCACCCTGGTATGGCCCCCCCTTCTGTCAGCAGGGCGGTGCGGTGATTGTTGATGCGCTCGTGGATGCGGCAGGAAGAATCTTTGGCCCGGAAACAGCCAGTGTTTTGCCCGTGTGTTCACATTTCTATTGTCTGCCGGTGTTTTAGCCTTGTGTGGTCTGACATGTTTTTCTGTATGTGAAAGCGTGTGCGGTGGAACAGTGTGGAAACAGTCAGTGCTCGGTATTATGACACGGTGATGTCAAGTCCCTTTGTTGCGAGAGAAAGAGTGCGAGAGAGAGAGAGAGGAAAATATGTGCCAGTGTTAATAAGGTGTCCTTGAATTGTTATCCAGCAGCTGTGTATCTCCAGCCTACAAGCAGCCTTGGTTTCTCTAGCTACCTGACACCCAACTTGCTGCCCGAGGGCCACATGCGGCCCTCTGGCCCCTATTGTGCGGCCCTCGTGGCCCCTGCAGATAGTAGGTGCTAACTCAAGGATCATATTCTTTAGGCTTGGCTTGTTTCTTTCACACGATCTTGCTTTCTTCTCTGCTGTCATCCATTCTTTCTTTCTGTATATCCCTTATAATGCATCTGGCTGAGGGAAATATCAAATGTGGGCCATAGGGAGGGCAAATGTGCTCTACGTCCTCGCCGATACGTCCTGCGGCCTCCTGTCTGCCCTTCAGATCCAACCAGATAACCCAATAGGCTACAGTCCAACAACAACTCTCATTTACCTTTATGGATTACAATTGACCAGCGTAAGATACTAACAAGACAATACCAAGAATCCTTAAGCGTTTCAGCATCTCATACTAAGAGGCCAATACCAAGACTTCTGACGCGTTTCCTCATCTCATAGTAACATGGCAATACCAAAACTGCTTACATGTTTCAGCATCTCATACTAACAAGGCAATACACACTGCTTATGCATTTCAGCATCTCACGCTAAGAATCCAATACCAAAACCTCTTACGCATTTTCAGCATCTAATACTAACAAGACAAAGCCAAGACTACTTACGCATTTCAGCATCTCATACTAGCGAGAAAATACCAAGACTTTTTACGCATTTCATCAGCTCATACTAACAGTAGTAGTGGTACCTACATACTTTTGACCATATCATGCAAACTTTCACAAATGGGGCGCCATGGCACACCAGGGGGGGGGCCTTCTGGCTTCCTTAGGGCTATATCTATAGTTTCTGATATGAAGGGGGAACTCTAATGTAAGAGGAGAAATTTCAAAATGAAAGGGGGGGGGCTCTGATGTGAAAGGGGGGCTCCTAATGCGAAGGGGGGCTTCTGATGTGAAAGGAGGGAGTTTCTAATGTAAAGGGGGCTACTGATGTGAAGGGAGAAAACTGATGTAAAAGGGGGAATTCCATTATGAAAGGGGGGCTCTGATGCAAAAAGTGGGGCTCTGATGTGGAAGCCAGGCTCCTGATGTGAAGGAGGGCTTCTGATATTAGGGGGGCTCCTAAAGTAAAGGGGGGCTCTGATGTGGAAGGCAGGCTCCTGATGTGAAGGAGGGCTTCTGATATTACGGGGGGCTCCTAATGTAAAGGGGGGCTCTGATGTGGAAGCCAGGCTCCTGATGTGAAGGAGGGCTTCTGATATTAGGGGGGCTCCTAAAGTAAAGGGGGGCTCTGATGTGGAAGGCAGGCTCCTGATGTGAAGGAGGGCTTCTGATATTAGGGGGAGCTTCTTATGTGAAAGGAGGCGTACATTGAAGGTGGAAGCTTCTAATGTAAAGGGGGCTACTGATATTAAAGGGAGGATCCTGATGTGAAGGAGGACTCCTAATCTGAAGGAAGGACTTCCATGCAAAGGACAGAACCCCACGTTTTTGTTCTGGCATGGGGTCCCCCAGAAATGGTAGACAAGTCTATTGAGCTTGTGCATACTTTTTAAGGGTGTCGTGAGTGAAAACAAATATGAGAAACACTGATATAATCTATGTGTGGGCAACTCTAGCTGTTGCTGTGAAAGGGACAGAGTCTCTATAAGTGATTGCATTCCTCTTAACATTCCTCCTGTGGATGTTGGCCATTAGAGGTTTCTGTAAGCGTATGGAAAGGTTTGGTTGGCAGGTCAACGTTTCAAGGTCTGATTCTTTCTATCCATAGTGATGGTGGAATGACTGGGGGTGCAGCAAGGGCGTGTCTTTTGTCTTGGCCCTGGAATGCAGGGGGCCGAAACATAACGACTGCTCCGCATTCATGGCTTACCATGGTACCGACGAGCGCCGCAACAAAGAAGATGATCACCAACACGAAGCCGGACATCTCGATTTTCCAGAATCCATTCTGCAAGGTTGTTAGATCCTAAGAAAATAAAAAAAGATATTAATAATAATAATATAAA
>NW_017306278.1:3977775-3982564 GCF_000935625.1 Nanorana parkeri
AATAATGATAAAAAAATATAATAATATATACTTAATGTTTTTTAATAAATAAGAAATACATTGGTATTAAGCTTCAACCTGAGTGTGTTCACATCTATGTACCCCCCCAGTGCTGGTACTCCCATAGGTTTTGGTACTCCCATGGGACACCCCCGGGACAGCTGCCATTTGACTTTGAACTGCAACCCCAACCTCTCTTCAGGTTTCAGGTCCAGCGCTCTACTAGCACAGCATCTGAGGTCATGGAACAGACTATGCAAGAAGCCATATGGATAACTTTAAATTACAGAGGGTTTGCATTGGGAAAAAAA
The DNA here is from genome assembly GCF_000935625.1 of Nanorana parkeri. Classification (NCBI taxonomy): domain Eukaryota; kingdom Metazoa; phylum Chordata; class Amphibia; order Anura; family Dicroglossidae; genus Nanorana; species Nanorana parkeri. The sequence continues at coordinate 3,978,087 of NW_017306278.1, forward strand.
AAGTTCCTGCTGAAAAGCTGAGCTCCAGGCAGATAAATGGCACCAATTAAAACTGCTCTGTGATCATTAACACAACAATACATGTATATATAGTGTATTTGTAAAGCTGTGTAAGAGCCTAAGCTTGACTCAATTTCAGCCTCTTGCAGTCCCTGCACAGCAGAGCTCGGAGAGGTGGAGGGAAAAGCAGCACAAGGAGCCAGTTCCTTGTACTGCAGTGTTAGGAGAATTATGTTAGGAGGAGAGAGCAGAGGGACCGAGAGATGAGCTCATCCCTCTGCCGCTTCTCCTGGCACTGTCCAGCACAGGCTGCGGGTGGGAAGGAGACCTGTAAGTAAAAGTGAAGCTGCCACACAGAAAGATCTGTTCTTGGTAGACAGGGCTGTGCTACATAGTTACATAGTATCTGCGGTTGAATAAACACACAGGTCCATCAAGTTCAACCTTTGTGTGTCTGTGTGTGATTGTGCATGTGTGTGACTCCCCTGGTATAAACTGGAGCGCTGTATAACATAATACATTGCGGATAATTGAAGCTGACCTGGAAAAATGTATTACCTAGGGCGAGAGGTGGACGACTCTGCGCAAATGACATTAATCAGCTGTCGCCAGCCAAGATCTGATCTTATTTGAATCTTGGGTTGCCCCCAGAGGCTCCAGATGGTCTATGTGTAAATCTCATTTAGAATCTTCTGGAAAATGATAACCCCCTCCCCCATCACCACCCAAACTCTCCAACGCTGCTAATGGCGGCGTGGTCTTACGTATCTGTAAGTGAATTACATTGTAGCGGAGCTGATTGGTATTATACCGCCGCGCCCCGCCGTGTTCGCGTGCATCATGGCTGCTGGGCTCATTTCCCAGATGTCCGGATACAATGACATTGTTTCATTACAGGCACGCGGCCGTAGCGGAAGATGGCGCAGGGTGGAAGATGGAGCAGGGTGGAAGATGGCGCAGGGTGGTGGAAGATGGCGCGGGGTGGTGGAAGATGGAGCAGGGTGGAAGATGCCGGAGGTTGGTGGAAGATGGCGCAGGGTGGAAGATGCCGGAGGTTGGTGGAAGATGGCGCAGGGTGGAAGATGCCGGAGGTTGGTGGAAGATGGCGCAGGGTGGAAGATGCCGGAGGTTGGTGGAAGATGGCGCAGGGTGGAAGATGCCGGAGGTTGGTGGAAGATGGCGCAGGGTGGAAGATGCCGGAGGTTGGTGGAAGATGGCGCAGGGTGGGAGATGGCGCAGGGTGGTGGAAGATGGCGCAGGGTGGAAGATGGCGGAGGTTGGTGGAAGATGGCGCAGGGTGGTGGAAGATGGTGGAGGCTGGTGGAAGATGGCGCAGGGTGGAAGATGCCGGAGGTTGGTGGAAGATGGCACAGGGTGGTGGAAGATGGCGCAGGGTGGGAGATGGCACAGGGTGCTGGAAGATGGTGGAGGCTGGTGGAAGATGGAGCAGGGTGTGAGATGGCGCAGGGTGCTGGAAGATTGTGGTGGAAGATGTCGCAGGGTGGGAGATGGCGCAGGGTGGTGGAAGATGGCGCAGGGTGCTGGAAGATTGTGGTGGAAGATGTCGCAGGGTGGGAGATGTCGCAGGGTGGTGGAAGATGGCGCAGGATGGAAGATGGAGCAGGGTGCTGGAAGATGGTGGAGGCTGGTGGAAGATGGCGCAGGGTGGGAGATGGCGCAGGGTGGTGGAAGATGGCGCAGGGTGCTGGAAGATTGTGGTGGAAGATGTCGCAGGGTGGGAGATGTCGCAGGGTGGTGGAAGATGGCGCAGGATGGAAGATGGCGCAGGGTGGAACATGACGCAGGGTGGTGGAAGATGGCGCAGTGTGGTGGAAGATGGCGCAGGATGGAAGATGGCGCAGAGTGGAACAAGACGCAGGGTGGTGGAACATGATGCAGGGTGGTGGAGAGGAATTTGGATTAAAGCAAAACTTCACTGTCAGGGGTTGGGACTGTCTGTCCTTAGCGGGAATCTAACACTTGGCAAGTGACGGCATACGCATATGTAGGAATCACCACCATGAGTGCCTGTTGAGTGGCTGACCATAGCGAGAGCGAGTGACCATAGCAAGAGCGAGTGACCATAGCGAGAGCGACTGACCATAGCGAGAGCGACTGACCATAGCGAGAGCGACTGACCATAGCAAGAGCGACTGACCATAGCAAGAGCCACTGACCATAGCAAGAGCCACTGACCATAGCGAGAGCGACTGACCATAGCAAGAGCCACTGACCACAGCAAGAGCCACTGACCATAGCAAGAGCCACTGACCATAGCAAGAGCCACTGACCATAGCATGAGCGGCTGACCATAGTGATAGCGACTGACCATAGCAAGAGTGACTGACCATAGCGATCTAAATTTCTGTATTCCGTATTGTTTATTTCATACTTGAAGGTTTGATGTGGCTCCTCCCGCCATTGCTGACTCACCAGTATCTGCGAGAGAGCGAGGAGGCAGATACTGCCCCCAATGGTCAATATATTCCAGAGCGCGGCCCAGCTGTACTGCCCGTCTCCCGCCACATCCTGAGAATGCTCCATCCCGGGCTGCAGGTTCAGCTGTTCGTCTGCCTCATCCACGGAGCCCATGTCTGCTGGGAAGGTCCTGTCATGGATGGACCTGATCAGATATTAAAGGGAAAGCGTTAATTAGATTCACACACAGAAAGGCCATTAAAGTGAAGCCCCGTGTTTGAGCCTCAGGAAATGCATTTTATACAGTCATCACAGCTCGCATTATTCCTATTTACACACGCTGTTATAAAAAGAACTGCATCATGGCCACTAGATGGGGCTGGCAAGCACAGGGAAGAAGTATTTATATCATATGCTCCTCAGCTCCCTCTAGTGGCCATAATAAGTATTTATCCCTATGCTCCTCAGCTCCATCTAGTGGTCTTAATAAGTATTTATCCCTATGCTCCTCAGCTCCATCTAGTAGTCATAATAAGTATTTATCCCTATGCTCCTCAGCTCCATCTAGTGGTCATAATAAGTATTTATCCCTATGCTCCTCAGCTCCATCTAGTGGTCATAATAAGTATTTATCCCTGTGCTCCTCAGCTCCATCTAGTGGCTAAAATAAGTGCAGTAAACTCTCAGTTATCCGGTATTCATCTAACCAGAACTCTCATCTAATCAGAAAAAAAAATCCCCTGTGCACTCACTGTTTTGCTGATCTGCGGCATTTATTATCCTGGAAATGATCGTGTGTCTGTTTGTCTTAATTTGCTTTTGATTACTGCATTTCAATATTAATATGAAGTCAATACAGAGTTTATGGTATGGTATAGTATACTATGGGGTATGGCATTAGTTAGACCTATTTTTAATAGTAATTCTCAAGCAACCAGAAACTACATTTATACAGAATCTACCAATCCCAGTGGATGCCGGATAACGGGGAGTTTACTGCATTTATTTTCTATGCTGTTCAGCTCCCTCTCGTGGCCATAATACGGTATTTCATATGTTTCTCAGCTCCATATAGTGGCCATAATAAGTATTTATTTCCTAAGCTCCTCAGCTCCATCTAGTGACCATAATGCCGTATTTCATATGTTTCTCAGCTCCATCTAGTGGCTATAATAAGTATTTATTTCCTAAGCTCCTCAGCTCCATCTAGTGGCTATAATAAGTATTTATATCCTAAGCTCCTCAGCTCCATCTAGTGGCCATAATGCGGTATTACATTACATTCAACCTGAAAAGAACATATACTAGGAACATTCGTTTTTGCCTCTATTCTCACAGAATGAACATTCACAGAGATTCACGCAGCGAACGGCTCTGCTACTTGTTTATAAACACAACCCTTAATGTAGATGTGAAACTCAACGGCTAAAATCTCATATAAGCTTTAGCGTGTTAATGTCATTTCTAAAGTCCTCTTTTTAAACCAGCAGCTTTCATTAAAATAACCCTTTTACCATGTCAGTAAAACGGGATTGAGGAAATACTTTCTTCTCCTGCAGATTAAACCTTAAAAAAAAACCAACTGGAAATCTGCTTCAAAATATCAATAAAATGTAACAAAATAACATAAATAACGCAAATGCCGCCCATGTTGGTGGTGCTGTAATGGGTGCTCCGTCCGGTCCATCCATCCAGCATGACAGGCAGAAGGTGAGAGTCTCATCCTATGGGAAGCCGGAGCGATGAATGGACGGATGCTCACATAGCAGTGACTTCTGGCGCACAGAGATGTTCTCTCGCTGTCTCTGCTTCTCCTCTGCACGGTGACTCATAGGAATATATTTGAATTCCGGACATGTGCGCAGTCTGCGTGGGGAAGATGGAGTGTGGGCTGGAGGATGGTGTGTAACTGCATCCAATGCTGAGAGCTACGACGCTCCTGATAATGTATCATCATTCTCCTTCCCTGTACAGCAGGACCGGATCTGCATCACCGGGGGATGGAGGATCGGAAACGTTGGCACCATATGCACCATCCCCCGCCCCAAACCGCCCCCCCC
>NW_017306278.1:3982736-3986957 GCF_000935625.1 Nanorana parkeri
AGCACAAGATACTACCCACTGGTGCTCTTTTATCTATCTATCTATCTGTCTATCTATCTGTCTGTCTATCTGTCTGTCTATCATTACATAATAAAAATATCATTTATCACATTTATTGTTAAAGAAGAGTTCCGGGCAAACCAAAAACGTATCCTTGCAGTGGGGCTACCCCGGCAGGAGAACCCCTTGCAGGAGGACTCCTAGTAGGAAGACCTCTAGCAGGAGGACCCCTGGATGGAGGACCTCTAGCAGGAGGACCTTTAGCAGGAGGACCCTAGCAGGAGGACCCTTAGCAGGAGGACCCTTAGCAGGAGGACCCTTAGCAGGAGGACCCCTAGCAGGAGGACCCTTAGCAGGAGGACCCTTGCAAGAGGACCCTTAGCAGGAGGACCCCTGGAAGGAGGACCTCTAGCAGAAGGACCCTTAGCAGGATGACCCCTAGCAGGAGGACCTTTAGCAGGAGGACCCTTTGCAGGAGAACCCCTAGCAGGAGGACCCTTAGCAGGAGAACCCCTAGCAGGAGAACCCCTGGGAGGAGGACCCTAGCAGGAGGACCCCTAGCAGGAAGACCTCTAGCAGGAGGACCCTTAGCAGGAGGACCCTTAGGAGGAGGACCCCTAGCAGGAGAACCCCTAGCAGGAAGACCTCTAGCAGGAGGACCCTTAGCAGGAGAACCCCTAGCAGGAGAATCCCTGGCAGGAGGACCACTAGCAGGAGAACCCCTAGTAGGAGAACCCTAGCAGGAGAACCCCTAGCAGGAAGATCTCTAGCAGGAGAACCCCTAGCAGGAGAACCCCTACCAGGAGAATCCCTAGCAGGAGGACCCTGGCAGGAAAACACCTAGCAGGAGAACCCCTAGAAGGAAGATTCCTAGCAGGAGGACACCTAGAAGGAGAACCCTTAGCAGAAGAATCCCTAGCAGGAGGACCCCTAGCAGGAGGATCCCTAGCAGGAGAACCCCTAGCAGGAGGACCCCTAGCAGGAGGACCCCTAGCAGGGGAACCCCTAGCAGGGGAACCCCTAGCAGGGGAACCCCTAGCAGGAGGACCCCTAGCAGGGGGACCCTGGCTGAGGAAGGCCGGACAAGCAGGTATTGTTTAGCACTTATTAAACACTCGAAGGTCAGCTGAAAAAAGGTTCTGATAAGATAACAATTTAGCTTTTTGACCATTAGACCAAACGTCTCTTTTGGCAAAAGCAAAGAACTGCAAATCATCATAAACACATCTTGTGTTTCGTTTTTTTATTTTAATTGTAATCAAACTCTCAAACTTTTTTTCAGTCATGAATCCGGATTATACAAATATACATCGACATATACAGTATATATATATATATGTGTGTATACAGTATATAGACAGTATATTCAGCACCGGTTCTATTGCCCTGCCTTGATTATGTCATGAACTGCCGAAGAATTCCGCACGCCCCCAATAGCCTCCCTTCCACAAAGTAACTCGTTCTGCAGTTACGTCATTTGTGCGGGGATCAGGTAAGCGTTGGGCACGCAGCTCCCCGCATGGATCCGATGTGTCACCTGCTTAATTAGGCACAATTAGTCATGCCGGTGGTGAAACTATGAATCACTCCATCGCCGCTACACATTCCTGTCGCCGGCCACACTCAGCTTTCTCCAAACTGTCATTCAAACTGCAACTTCACTGCGAGACCCCCGGAGAATTGCTAAAAAGCGATAGACACTGGCGGTATAAGCCACGCCCTTTATTTGGAGATATACCGTATTTTAAATATACATTTAATTTGTATTCATTTAATTTTAAAGGCTCAGGTCCCCTTTTTGTAAGTGATAAATCCAGCAACACTGGTCTCACGGTCGATGGGAATTTCTAATTTTTGGTATTGAAGCCTGCAGAGCATTGCACCCGGCCGGGATCAGTGTGTTGCAGGTGCAGTGCGCAGGCTCGGTCAGTGTAGTGCCCCAGCCTCAGGTCCATAGGGAGGTACACACCTGCTGTCATGGGGCTGGAAGAAGTGCGGCTGGACTACCAAATGGTGTGATGTCACCAATGATGTCTGATGTCATCCTCTGCCATGGTGGCAGCTGCGACATGTAAGAATTGAATGTGAGCAACCTGGATAAGACCCCGTTCACACCGGGGCGGTTCGGCCGCACGGATCCGCCTACGTGAATGATCCCGTACAGTGCTATGGGGACCGATCATTAAAGGAGAACTATGGGGTCAGGGCTTTTCCCCATAGTTCTCCTTAGGGTAACGGGAGGACACAAACTAGCGTCCTACCATCACCCTAAGCTCTGTATACCGCGAGCTACAGCTCCCTCTATACTGAGACGCCGCAGCCGGAGCGGATCCCGACAATTATGTCTGGATCCGCTCCGGCTGCGGCGTCTCAGTATACCGCGAGCTACAGCTCCCTCTATACTGAGACGCCGCAGCTGAAACGGATCCCGACAATTATGTCTGGATCCGCTCCGGCTGCGGCGTCTCAGTATACCGCGAGCTACATCTCGCGGTATACTGAGCCTAGGGTGACGGGAGGACGCTAGTTTGTGTCCTCCCGTTACCCTAAGGAGAACTATGGGGAAAAGCCCTGACCCCATAGTTCTCCTTTAACAATTACAGTGTACATAAACCCCAACAATGAACTTCTCTTACTTGCTCCCTTTGGGTCTGTTTAATACACAGGAAGCTGAGTACAGCACCCTGCCGGCCCCTCCCACCAGCCAGGAGCTGCCTGCATTGCACAGAGAAGGATGGAGGCCAAGTGATGATGTCACTGGATCTAAAATAAGGTGTGTCATTATCCCGGCACAACCCCTGTCAGCGCCGTCACTTCTCAGCAAACACAGCGCGCTTTTAGGGCTTTGTGTGTCGTGTTGACACAGCTCTCTTTTTCCACCTTCCTGGGACAAGGACACTCTGTGACAACACAGCAATGATGATCAGATGGGTAGAAATGTTATAAAACTCTTCTGCAGGTTGTAGAACGGTCAAAAGAGGCCAAATGAGCTCAGCAAGTCCTTAAAGAGACCCTGTCACCAGCTGAATGAATTACAATTAGGTATTTTAAATGCTTAAAGGAGAACTATGAGGTGAGTGATTTCCACTCACCTCATAGTTCTAGCCGACCTGTGACAATGAGACTGTCGCAGGTCGGCTCAGAAGTGTCAATTCCCATAGCACACCCCCCCCTCACTCCTTGTATATTATAGCCCTCTTCTGGGAGTGTCTTATTATTGTCCGTGCTGGCCCTGCTCCTCCACCCCTCCCCACACCTCCTTACATAACCTTTTAGTGGAGGTGGAGAAGGCAGTGGCCCAGAAGCACCGGTCCAGCTGCGGGGGTGGAGGAGACCGGGGGCCCAGCAGCGGGTGGCTTGGGGCTGAGAAGTAAGAGGAGCTGCTTGTGCAGGGAAAGGGACCCCGGCCAGCCCACCTGAGATACTGCAGAGCCCACCTTTGAGAGTCTCAGGTGGACTGTGCAGGATCACTCTCAGGTGGGCTGGTTGGGGTCTCAGGTGGGCTATACAGGGTATCTGGTATGTGCGGGGTCTCAGGTTGGCTCTGCAGGGTCTCATGTGGGCTCTGCAGGGTCTCGGGTGGGCTCTGCAGGGTCTCGGGTGGGCTCTGTGGAGTCTATGGTGGGCTCTGCAGGGTCACTCTCAGGTGGGCTGCGTGGAGTCTCTGGTATGTGCATGATCTCAGGTGGACTCTGTTGAGTCTCAGGTGGGCTCTGCAGGGTCTCAGGTGGGTTCTGTGGGGTCTATGGCGGGGCTGTGGTAGGCTCTGCGGCGTCTCAGGTGGGCTCTGCAGGGTCACTCACAGGTGGGCTGTGTAAGGGTCTCTGTTATGTGCGTGGTCTCAGTTAGGTTCTGCACGATCTCAAGTGGGCTCTGTTGGGTCTCGGGTAGGCTCTGTGAAGTCTCAGGTCGGCTGTGCGTGGTCTCAGGTGTGCTCTGCGGGGTCTCAGGTGGGCTCTGTGGGCTCTCAGGTGGGCTCTGCAGGGTCACTCTCAGGTGGGCTGCGTGGGGTCTCTGGTATGTGTGTGATCTCAGGTGGGCTCTGTTGGGTCTCAGGTGGGCTGTGTGGGGTCTCTGTTGTTATGTGCGTGGTCTCAGGTAGGTTCTGCACGATCTCAAGTGGGCTCTGTTGGGTCTCGGGTGGGCTGTGCTGGGTCTCTGGTGGGCTCTGCAGACTATCATGTGGGCTCTTCAGGGTCTCAGGTGGGCTGTGCGGGGTCT
>NW_017306278.1:3987323-3994878 GCF_000935625.1 Nanorana parkeri
GAACTTAACAGACAAATCCTCTGCCGCCACCGCTGTGCACCTCCAAATGTCTTCCCGCCACAGTATGTGTTGGCGCTATAAATATTGGATAAATATCCCCTTCGTCTCGCATGCCCCTCACCTGGGAGGAATGAAGTCTCTCTCTGTGATTTGGGGTAATGTGATATTTCCTGACATTCCATTAGCGGCGTGTAGAAGAAGTATAATTATAAATCATCATCACCGCCACCTTTCTGGTATCCTCCCCCCTTTAAAGCGGACCCAGGATCAGGCAACGTACAACCAGAACACTTCCAGGTATTTATTAATATCTTAAGAACACCCCTCCCTTGCCAACAATGCCTTCATCTACTTCCCTACTCCAGAAGGACGGCACCATCTTTGCTCAGGCATCATCCAGGGTCACCATCTACTTCCTGGACTGAGATGCCGGATCAGAGACGACACAATCAACGAAATACTGGTTCTTGTGCAGTTCTTGGCTGTGTTCCCAAATGGAGGGGGGGGAGGGGGAGGGGGACTGAGGAAATGCTTCCTCCTGCCGGCAGCAGACTGATCACGGGGGGAGGGGAGACGGAGGAAATGCTTCCTCCTGCCGGCAGCCGACTGATCACTGGGGGAGGGGAGACTGAGGAAATGCTTCCGCCTGCCTGCAGCAGACTAAGCACTGGGGGAGGGGAGACTGAGGAAATGCTTCCGCCTGCCTGCAGCAGACTAAGCACTGGGGGAGGGGAGACTGAGGAAATGCTTCCGCCTGCCTGCAGCAGACTAAGCACTGGGGGAGGGGAGACTGAGGAAATGCTTCCGCCTGCCTGCAGCAGACTAAGCACTGGGGGAGGGGAGACTGAGGAAATGCTTCCGCCTGCCTGCAGCAGACTAAGCACTGGGGGAGGGGAGACTGAGGAAATGCTTCCGCCTGCCTGCAGCAGACTAAGCACTGGGGGAGGGGAGACTGAGGAAATGCTTCCGCCTGCCTGCAGCAGACTAAGCACTGGGGGAGGGGAGACTGAGGAAATGCTTCCGCCTGCCTGCAGCAGACTAAGCACTGGGGGAGGGGAGACTGAGGAAATGCTTCCGCCTGCCTGCAGCAGACTAAGCACTGGGGGAGGGGAGACTGAGGAAATGCTTCCGCCTGCCTGCAGCAGACTAAGCACTGGGGGAGGGGAGACTGAGGAAATGCTTCCGCCTGCCTGCAGCAGACTAAGCACTGGGGGAGGGGAGACTGAGGAAATGCTTCCGCCTGCCTGCAGCAGACTGATCACTGGGGGAGGGGAGACTGAGGAAATGGTGTATATAATGCTGTATAGTGACACGTCACAAGGCAGACAGCTAAATACACGGAGGAAATACAGATATGGCCGCTGCCAAAAGATTTGCACTTCTTCCCATCCAGTCCTGAGATTTACACACCTCTGCCACACAGCACAGCCAGTCTGGTGACCGGTCTTATCTGTACTGCAGTTGAGCAACACAGCTTGGTCACCTCCCTGCACCTGTAAAGTCATCACCGAGGCTGATTGTTGTCTCCAGCCCCCCTAGGAAGGTCCCCGCGAGTCACTTCCGCCAGACGGAGGCCATGAAGCCAAGGCGATTGTCATTGCTCTGCTCCATCATGAGCGGCGCTGTTATTCAGCGGAATGCGTGGGATAAAAAGGGTGAAGACGCACCGAGGGCTGAATCATCAAAATTAGAAAATTAAAGGAGAAGTATGAGGTGAGTGCTTTTCACTCACCTCATAGTTCTAGCCGACCTGTGACAATGAGACTGTCGCAGGTCGGCTCAGTAGATCGGGAGGTGAGCGAACACATACCGGCGTTCGCTCACTTCTCGATCCTGTCACGGCTCTCTGCCATGACAGGGGAGGGGCTGGATTCCCCCCTCTCCGCTCCGCCAGTGATGACTGGCGGAATGGACGGGGGCGGGTACAGCTGACTCTGCCTCTAGATAGGCAGAGCCAGCTGTCACTCACGCAGCTGGGCGGATCTTGACATCGATGTCGGGATCTGTTCTGGCTGCGGAGTCTCAGTATACCGCGAGCCGTAGCTCTCTATATACTGAGCTTAGGGTGACGGGAGGACGCTAGTTTGTGTCCTCCCGTTACCCTAAGGAGAACTATGGGGAAAAGCCCTGACCCCATAGTTCTCCTGTAAAGTGGAGCTGTTGTCAGTAGCAACCAATCAAGCTTAACCTTTCCTTATTCTAATTGGTCGCCATGGACGGCAACTTTACTTCACTTCCTTTCTCCAGGTTTCATTGAGTGAGTCGGTACCCCTGTGACCCAAAGTCAGCAGAACTGCCTAAGGGACAGCTCAATCTGCCTCTCAAGAGCCAGAGCCAGCTGTGCCCGCCCCCTTCCCTGTCTCTCCCTCCAATGAGAGCGCTGGAGGAACCGAGATTTGCATTTCATTTGCATGATTCCCCTCAGTCCGCTGTGTAAACCCTGCGAAGTTCTTCTGTAAAGGAAACGCATGGACTCACCATGAAGAAGATAAGAGAATCTTTATCACAACCCCATGTCCGAAACGATTCTTCTTCCACGCCAGCCGCAGCTTCCGGACCGTCTCCCGAAAAACTGCGAACGAGACAATAAAAATTCCGTCACTTATTTAGAACGGTGCAGTGATGTCATCAATCCGTCAAAATGTCTACAGTTGCCAGTACTCCTATTTTCTGCACAGCCCCGAATCTGAGCCAATTCAAATGCAGGTCAGAGCGTTCCCTCATTCAGAGCCCCGCCCACTAATTGAGCTCGATATAGCCCCGCCCACTCACAACGCAGCATCGGAGGATGCACATGTGGCAAGAGGCTACAGTCAAATGTTTACAGTTGCCAGTACTCCTATTTTCTGCACAGCCCCGGATCTGAGCCAATTCAAATGCAGGGCAGAGCGTTCCCTCATTCAGAGCCCCGCCCACTAATTGAGCTCGATATAGCCCCGCCCACTCACAACGCAGCATCGGAGGATGCACATGTGGCAAGAGGCTACAGTCAAATGTCTACAGTTGCCAGTACTCCTATTATCTGCACGGCCCCCGGATCTGAGCCAATTCAAATGCAGGGCAGAGCGTTTCCTCATTCAGAGCCCCGCCCACTAATTGAGCTCGATATAGCCCCGCCCACTCACAACGCAGCATCGGAGGATGCACATGTGGCAAGAGGCCGTGATGATATAAAATGCAGATCAAAGTGTATGTAAAGCCGAAGCTATTATTTCATCATCTTGGATTGAATAAGGAAAAGGTAAAACTCTGTGATTTTTTTTCCCTTCCTTTTTATATCCCATTGCAGACATTTCCTGTCTCATTGACGCAACAGGAAGTGAGAAGAAATCTCTCCAAAGTGAAGGAAGTTGTCCAAAGTAACAATTGTCACTGTAACAAGTTTTCTCCTTTGAAGACTCTATTCCTGTTCTTAATCCTCCTGTCCCATCGCACTCCTGACCGGAAAAAGCCCGAATGCAGCCGGGCGGGTGAGGTGGTGACAACGGATGCCTCCGCAAAGTATAGATAGATGAAAATAGTCACTCGCACTCCAAAATAGTAAAGTCAATAATGTTTAGAAGCGGTTCACACCTGGGCGTGTGGTAGCGCGTTCCTGCGCTCTGCGAAACGCTCAAACACCGAAATCCCATTATTTCCTATGTGTATGGTTCACACCTGGGCGTATTACAGGCCGTATGAAGGCGCTACAAAACGTCCTACGCCCAAAGAAGTACAGGAGCTGCTTTGGGGCGTTTTTGTTGCGCGTTTCCATTGGGATACAGCCAAGTAGCAATCGGAAACGCGCGTTTGTCGCGTGTTTTTTTACGCCACTGAACGCGCGACAAACGCGCATATTCGATACGCCTAGGTGTTAACCCAGCCGAATAGAGAGATGAAAGTAGTCACTCGCAGCACTCCAACAATAGTAAAGTCAATCAGTGTTTATTGACTATGATGATGCACATCTCCTAAGCAACGTTTCGGGACCGTGCGGCCCCTTCCTCAGGCAAACTCTCTGTTTGCCTGAGGAAGGGGGCCGCACACCTCTACTACTGTAAGGTCGCATGACTTTTAACTTACGGACATGTTCGAAAACCCGCCGAGCGTCGTACGACGTTCGGCGGGTGTGTAGCATGTTCGTACGATAAAAGCCGTACGGGCCGGTGTGCGCAAGCGCACACTGCCCGTTCGGCATTGCGGTCATCGGAAGCCCGCCCCTCAGGGGGGCGTGGCTTGCGATCATCGCAAGTACGATCTGCCTATACAAGATGGGCAGATCGTACGTTCTTTGAAGTACCTTACAACCATCGCAAGACAAAAGTCTTGCGATGGTTGTAAGGTGTGTGCCCAGCCTTACAAGGATGAAGAGTGCGGGTGGAACACATACAGCATTTCAAGCCTTAAATAGGCTGCCACGCCATTCCTACTCCATCCAAAAATAAATATATAATTAAATAATAATCATCATCATTAATATTATTATTATTATTTGTACAGTATATATATATTTACTTTGTATTATTATTGTTATATGCAAGGCCAGGATACCAGGATATCGGTCAGGCAAATGAACTGTTTTATGTCGAGGGGATGCTGGTTGTGTTTGGAGGAAGGACGGAGGATTTTATTAACCTTACATGAGTTCAGCTGGAAGGATCAATTCTAAAGCCAAAATGTTTCTCTCTTAAAGGATGCAGCTGCATGTATGTTACATGAGCATTAGTGTGTAGACTGCATAGAGATTGGATACGTATTGCAATCATTTACGTCCAGGAGCCAGGAGGATATATTTTATGTTGCTGGGAATAACTGTATGTTTGATGCTCTATCTATCTATCTATCTATCTATCTATCTATCTATCTATCTATCTATCTATCTATCTATCTATCTATCTATCTATCTATCTATCTAACTATCTATCTATCCATCTATCTAATATATACCTGTCACATTCTGTCTTTTTTTCTCTATACCTATTGAATGGCTATAATCTATCTACAGTATCTGTCTTTGTATCCTTCTTCTTCCCTCTCTCTCTCCTTAACTCATCTCTTTATTCTCATAACACATATTACCTGTCTTATCTTTCGCTCTACCTATTATATGTCTGTCTATCTACCTACCTGTCTACAGCTCTCTCCTGATATATGTCTGTCTATCTACCTGACCTCATCTCTATCTTCTTTGTATTTATCAAATGATACTGTATCTATCCTGCTTTCTTCTTACCTATCATACACATGACTATCTTCTCTCTTTTTAATCTTTCTCTAATATAGATAATTCTCTCTCCCTCTCATTTATATAATGCTTCATCTCTCTCCAACTGTCTCTCTCTCTCTCTCTCTCTCTCTCTCTCTCTCGCTCTAATCTATATAATCCTTCATATCTCTCTATCTCTCTCTCTAATCTACCGGTATATAATCCTTCCTATCTCTCTCTATATAATCCTTCCTATCTCTCTATCTCTACACTCTACACTCTATATACCAATCTATATATACTACTCTATATACTCTACCGGTATATAGTCCCTACTATCTCTCTCTATAGAATCCTTCCTATCTCTCTATATAATCCTTCCTATCTCTCTGTCTAATCTATATAATCATTCCTATCTCTCTCTCTCTCTCTAATCTATATAATCCGTCCTATCTCTCTCTCTCTGATCAATATAATCCTTCCTAGCTCTCGCTCTCTAATCTATATAATCCTCCCTCCCTCTCTCTCTCTCTCTCTCTCTCATATACCTGTCACATTCTGTCTTTTTTTCTCTATACCTATTGCATGGCTATCTATCTATCTATCTATCTATCTATCTATCTATCTATCTATCTATCTATCTATCTATCTATCTATCTATCTACTTTTTTCTGCATGCCAATGTGTCTCTCTTTCTCGAGATCAGAGATAAGTAAAAGGGATTTTAGGGCATTTTTTTTCAAACCCCCAAAAGTCATTTAAACATTTTTCACGGGCAGTTTGTGGGGATCATTTTTGTACAAGAAAGTCCATGGACCCATCGCACTCCTGACCGCCAAATCACTTTGAAAAGCGGGTGCTGCGGTAGTTAACGGGTGGCATCCGTTATAATCACAAGTAAAGATAAAGACACCGGCACTCCAAATTCATGAGCAAACGTCTATTTATTGACGTGCAGCATAGTAAACAGCAACGAACGTTTCGGGGTCACAGAGGAACCCTTCCTCAGGAAAAAGCATTTTTGTACAAGGACGTCCCCTTTAAACATTTGATTGCGGTGCAAAACGCGTCCCTCCGCCCTCTGTACCACCCGTGGTCACCTATACCACCCATTACTATCGTGCTACTGAATAGGGACTTTGCAGAGTGCCACGGGCACCACATCCGGCCTTGCTCGCATACTCTCCGCTTCTCTTGAGATGACGGTGGATCTGTGCATGACATAACCCGGGTATTTTTATCAGCAAGTAGGTAAATAGAAGATGGTGTGTGTTCCGAGCGGCAGCGGCGGTGGCATCGAATGATGAGAGCATTCTCTGCCTACACGTCATGTGTGGGAGCTGAGTTAGTCATCTAATGGCCATGTGTGATTGACAGAGCGAATTTAGTCGTTCTTGTCAGCCGGGAAGACAGTCCCCAATTTAGTGTGTTTTACATACACAGCGTATAATCAGCAGCTTGCGCTGCCTCCTTCCCGGGGTTCATGATGTCTTTTGCAGCCTTCTGTCACAAGGGCCTGTGCTTGGCAGGCTCGAACATTGTTTTTGGCTACAAGACAGAAGATGGCTAAACTGCTGATATATTTTCAGCGTGGAAACATCTGTACTACGGGGCGAGGGAAAGCAAGCAATAGCAAAGTCTAAGAATCCCTCCTGTATATGAAAGCACACTGAGCATCGGGTATATTTTTCCAAGTCATGTTCAGCATGCCAAGTAATATGTCAATGTAACACTTCCAGGTACGGGGAGGTGACCAAGCTGTGCTATTTAACTGCAGCAGAGAAAAGTCAGGTCACCAGGCTGGCTGTGCTATGGGATGCAGCTGTGTAACACTCTGGGCTGGATGGACAGAACTAGAAATCCTATACCTGCTTGCCTGGAATTCAGCTTTAAAGTAAACCTGTCATCTTACCGAAGGCAATAAAGCTAGTGACATCAATAACCTGCAGGCACCTGTAACTTCAACCGTATTCACGAGAACTTCACAAACTGGACAGCTCCATTATGCAAAAGTTGACTTTCGATGCAACAGTGAAGAGCTAGGTTTCCCCCTCCCAACCACTTCCCTTACTATTGGTCCATTACTGTGATAAACAGCCTCATTGACCAATCCTGCATTATGCAAACTTTGACTTTTGATGCAAAAGTCAAGAGCTAGGTTTCCCCCTCCCACCCACTCATCTCACCGTTGACCCATTACTGTGATAAGCAGCCTCACCGGCCTATCGTGATATCTGGAGGACAGAAGCACTGTCCATGGTGATAACAGTCAGATTAGAGTGAAGACCTACAGCAGACATTATGATCTTTGTAGGGATGCCCTGTGCGTGTGTAGTAATGGCCACCAAGTGGGAGTGACTATGACCACCA